>NW_004525040.1:74027-83303 GCF_000260255.1 Octodon degus
TATACATACCTTTTCCCTTCTTTCTTTTTTCCTTTAGGAAAGGGATTCATGTGACAAATTCAATTGCCAAGGGCAAGACTCCGATGGTGGTGTTTCAGACATCATGAGACAGGGGTAGTGCCTAGGCAGAGTAGGTAAACATCTGCCTGGCCTTTTGTTTGTGAGATTGGTACTGATGGTAGTGAAATCAGCTGAAGAATTTTTAAGTCCTGAAGTTGTATTTTTCTTATTTCAGGGAGGTGCCAGGATGCTATTATGCTGTGGTAAACAGCATTGTGATTGATATATTGCTGTAAGTTAAAGGTTGTCATTTTATTTTGTTTTATTTTTGTTTGTGTGTTTGTTTTTCATAATATTTTATTGTGACAAGTAAAAACAATAGCAAGAAATACAAAAGAAAGATGTAAACAGGGTAAAATACAATACATATGTTACAGATTCGCAATACAGGAATATTTGATTAACCGTGATAGATATAATACCTTTATCATTACATCTGTTGCTTAGATTAATAGATATAGTTATACGAGATAGGACATAAGATCAAAAATTACCACATGCTTTCAAGAAATCTTAAATTTTTGTTCTTGTCTTTCATTTTCTTTTTTAAAAATTTTACTTTAAAGAGAGTATAGCAATAATTGATATGACATTAGAAACAGTACACATTTAGAAGACCAAGATGAAAACTGTTTCAAGCATGGTTTTAGTATTCCACATTGCTCTCCTCAATGTAGTTGCTTAGCTCACGTACATCAATATATAGAGTTAGTCAGGATGAGAATTCTACTAATTAACTTCTGTTTTCAAAAACCTGATGGAAATTCTTAGGATCATTTCCTTATCCATCTTGTATATATATACAAGTATGGTTTTGCCTCTACCTTATTTTCTAAATGTTCTCCTTACTTTCACTTTGTTATTAAAAATATTAAGGTCTGTTTCTTTCCATTTAATTGTGTCTGTTATACCATTCAGTTTTTATTTTTTCTTTTAACATGGTGGTCTGGTTTATTTCACTAATGTGTATAGCCTCGTGTTGCATCCACTTACCTACAAAGGCTTCAAATTTGTTTTTTGTTATAGCTGAGTAATGCTCCATTGTATAAAAACACCATATCTTTTCCATCCATTCCTCAGGTGATGGGCATTTTGGTTTAGCTATCACAAATTCTGTTGCTAAAAACATAGACAAACATACATTACTCTGATATTATGTTTTCAGTTCTTTTGTGAAAATTCCCAGAGCAGAGATAGATGGATTGAATGGGATTTCCAGTCCTATATTTTTGAGGAGTATCCACATTGATTTCCATAATGGTTGTACCAGTCTACATTGCCACCAGCAGTGCAGAAACTTTTCTTTTTCCCTACAGCCTGTCCAGTATTTGCTGTTGGTTAATTTCTGTATGATAGCCATTCTTTCTGGAGTGATATGGTATCTCAACGTTGTTTTAATTCACATTTCTAGAAAGACCAGTGATGTGGAGCACTTTTTCTTGTATTTATTTGCCTCTTGTATTTCTTCCTATGAAAACTGTGTATTCTTCTCAATGCCCATTTTTGGATTTAATCTTTAATTTTGGGGCCCTAATGTTTTTTAGTTCTTTATAAGTTCTAGATAGAAGACCTTTTTCTATGTGATACACAGTTAAGCTTTTTCCATATTTTTGGATTGTCTCTTCATTCTGTTGCTAATTTCTTTTGACATGCAGAAACTTCTCAATAAGAGGAGATCCCATGTGTTTGTTCTTTCTATTATTTCCTGTACAGTTGGATTTTTGTTCATGAAATGTTTGCCTACCCCTCTATCTTCAAGATTTTCACCTACTTTCTTCTCCAGGAAAATTAGAGTTTTTGTTTAATATTTATATCTTTAATCCCTTTTGACTTTAGTTTAATGCATGGAGACAGACCTGGGTCTAGTTTTAGTTTTAGCATGTAGAGAGCTAGATTATTCCAGCACCATTTGTTAAAGAGGCTCTCTTTCTTCCAGTGAACATGTTTGGACCTTTGTCAAAAATAAGATGGCTGAGTGTGTTTATAGTTGAATCTGTATCTTCTAATATATTCCATCGATCCTCAGGTCTATTTATTTGCCAATACAATGCTGATTAGCTTTGTAGTATGTTTTCTTTTTTTTTTCCTGTTTAATATGTACTGTTTTTATTTCATGGAGGTAAGTAACTTGATCACAACTACACAATTATATGCTGAGTATATATGAAAATACTAATTGTAAATCTCAAGCTCCCAATGACTTCTATTCATTTTTTTTTCTTTTCAAAGTTTTATTGATAAACATATAGCAATGAGACAGTTTCAAATCAAATCGAAAGTACAGTTTCAACAAGTAATACACTGCATATATTCTTCTTAGTGGTTAATTGCTGTACAAGATGCAGACTTGTGATCTCCCCAGGCTGTAGTATGTTTTCAACTCAGGAATTGTAATACCAAATGCCTTGCTTTGTTGCCCAGGATTATATTTCCTATTCTAGGGATTTTCTGCTTCCAAATAAATTTTAGGAATGATTTCTCAAGATCAGTGAGGTATGAAGTTGGTATGTTGATAGGAATTGCATTAAATCTGTATAACAATTTTGGGGTTATGGCCATTTTCTCAATGTTAGCCCTTCCTATTCAGAAGAAAGGAATAGCTTTCCATTTTCTGAAATTCTCTTTGATCTCCTGTATCAGGGTTCTATAACTTTAATTAAATAGTTATTTTATTTCTTTAGTTAAATTAATTCCTAAGATATTCATTTTTGTGGTGCTATTGTAAAGGCTATTGTTTCTATAATTTCCCTCTCAGTGTGTTTGTTGTCTGTGTAGAGGAATGCTATTGACTTTTGGGTATTATCTTTGTAAGCTGCTATGCTACTGAATTTGTTTATTAATTCTAGGAGCACCTCATGGGGAGGTTTTGGGTCTTCTGAGTAAAGTATCATGTCAACTGCAAATAATGATAGTTTAACTCCTCCTTTACCTATTCTTATTTCTTTTATTTCTCTCTCTTGTCTAATGGCTCTAGCTAATGATTCTAGAACTATATTAAGTTGGAGGGGTGATAGAGGACATGCTTGTCTTGTACCAGATTTGAGAATAAAAGATTTTAGCTTTCCCCTTTTAGAATTATATTTATAGTCAGATTATCTTAGATGGTGTTTGTCAGACTGAGATAGAGGCCATCCATTCCTATTTCTGTAGGTCTTTGATCATAAATTAGTGTTGGATTTTGTCAAAAGTCTTTTCTGCCCAACAGCATGGCTTTATTTCTTATATTTCGACTTCATACTTGTGGGGGACTCAGGTCAATAATTTCTGACATTGCCAGTTAAATATAAGACCCAATGCTATTATGGGCTACTGGACTCTTTTAGAATATTTTGCTGAGTTTACACACCTATAATATTCAATAACGGAACTTAGAACAAATGGGGTATACCGATGAATGTCCATTTTGTATCTGTGTATTCAAAGAGGTTGGGATAGATATATAGTTGCATTCTCTTAATGAAAAGAATGATTTGTTCTAATATGTTTGTAAATGGGATCACAAGTCCGCATCTTGTACAGCAATTAACCACTAAGAAGAATATATGCAGTGTATTATTTGTTGAAACTGTCCTTCCGATATGATTTGAAACTGTCTCATTGCTATCTGTTTGTCAATAAAACTTTGAAAGAAAAAAAAAAGAAAAAAAAGTCTTTTCTGCATCAGTTAAAGTGATCATTTGGTTCTTGCCTTTGGCTCTATTGATATAGTGTATTATATTTAGAGATGTGCATATATTAAACCATCCTTGAATCCCTCAGTTGAATCCTACCTGATCATGGTGTATAATCTTCTTGATAATTTTCTATATTCTATTTGCCAAGATTCTATTGAGGATTTTTGCATCTACAGTCATGAAGGAGTTTGGTCTTATTTCTCTCTTTTAGTTGCATCTTTCTCTGGTTTGGGTATCAGTATAGTACTTGCCTCCAGGAATGATTTTGGGAATTTGCTTCCCTTTTAATTTTATTGAAAAGTTTCAGAAGTATGGGGTTATATCTTCTATAAATTTCTTGTAGAATTCAGCTGTGAATCCATCAGGACTTGGGCTCTCCTTCGTAGGGAAATTTTTTACTACATTTTGAATTTCATTGTATGTTATTGCATTGTTCAGAGTTCTTATATCTTCTTAATTGAGTTTAGGTAAACTGCACCTTTCTAGGAATCTGTCCATTTCTTCCACGGCTTCAAATATGTGAGAGTAAATATTTTCAAAATGACAGTTGATGATCTTCTGAATTTCCACAGGGTCTGTGGAAATTTAACCCTTTTTGTTCCTTACTGCTTCAATTTGAGTTGTTTCTTCACTCTTTTTCATAAGAATAGCCAGGAGCTTATCAATTTTGTATAATCCTTCAAAGAACCAGGTTTTTGATTTGTTAATTCTTTGTATTGTTTTATTCATGTTGATTACATTGACTTCTGCTCTAATCTTTGTAATTTCCTCCCATCTTTGGGTTTGCGCTTTGTTTGATGTTCTTTTTTAGACATTTGAGGCCTTAGGGCATATATTTGTTTTCAGTCTCTTTTCCTAATGCATGAGTTCACAGCTATAAATTTCCCTCTAAGGTCTGCTTTAATTGTATCCCATAAAGTCCAATAAATTGTGCATGAATTTTCATTGAACTGTAGATATTGTTTAGTTTCTTGTTTGATTTCATCTGTAACCCATTGGTTGATGATAGGGTGTTGTGTTATTTCCATGTATTTATGGGGTTTTGTGGTTTATTTCGTCATTTATTTCCATCTTCGTTGCACAGTGGTCAGATAAGAAGCATGGGATAATTTTGTTTTCTTACATATACTTAAGCATGATCTATGGTCTGGAATGTGATCTATGCTTGAAACTGTCCCATGTGCAGCTGAATAGAATGTGTATTCAGCTGTGGTTGGGTGGAACACTCTCCATATGTCCACTAACTCCATTTGTTCAAAAGTCTGGTTCAGTTCTAATTCTTTGTTAATTTTTTTCTGCTTGACTTATCCTTTTGGGATAAGGAGATATTAAGCTCACCTGTTAAGATTCTAGGATTGGATATTAGATTTTTCATGTTGATTAAGATTTGTCTTATATAATTGGGTGATCCCATATTTGGTGCATACATATTTGTGACTGTTATCACTTTCTCTTGCATTTTTCCCCTGGCAGTATATAATGTCCTTCTTTATTTCGTTTGATCATTTTTGGTTTGAAATTCAGACTCTCTGCAAACAGGATTTCTAGACCTGTTTTTTCTGAGTTCCTTGGGCATGTAATATTGTTTCCTTTAATTTGACTTTCAGCTTATGAATTTCTTTATGAGTTAAGTATGTTTATTGTATACATCATATTGTTGGATTTTGTCTCCTATTTTTCTCTGCCAGTCTTTTTTTTTTTTTTTTTTGATTTGTGAAATGTGTTCTTTTACATTGATGATTGTAACTGAGATGCATTGACTTAAGTTTGATGTGTAATTTACCTTGAATATATACCACTGTTTCTCCTTTTTAATTGTCCTATATGGTGGGTGTTTTCCATTCTAATTCATGGAGTTGTAGTCTTTCTGATCCCTCTATAGAATATCTTAAATAGTCTATGTAGGGTTGGCTTTGTCATCATGAAATTCTTTAATTGTTCTTTGTCATGGAAGTATTTCACTTATCCATTAAACTTGAAAGAGAGTTTTGCAGGATATATCAGTTTGAGTTCGAATTTGTTTTCATGCAAGACTTGTAGTACTTTGCTCCATGCTCCTCTTGATCTGATGGTTTGTGAAGAGAATTCTGCTGTTATTCTGATGGGTTTTCCTTTACATGTGATATTTTTGTTTTCTCTAACTGCTTTCAGTATATTGTTCTTGTGCTGGATTTCTTGGATCTTGACTATTATATGTCTCGGTTTGTTTTTAATTGGGTTGATGTTATTTGTATTTCTGTATGCTCCACTTATCTGAATGTCACATTGTTTCCCCATATTTGGGGAGTTTTCTGCTATTACTTCTGCCTATAATCTTTTTATATCATTTATATTGTCTCCTTCTTCCTCATTGATGTCTTTTAGTCTTAAGTTTTTCATCTTTACATTATCCTGCAGATGTCAGATTTTTTCCTGCATCCTAGATTTTATTTATTGTTGTTGTTGTTGTTATTATTATTATTATTATTATTAATTATTTTGCATTTAGGACAGGGTTTACTGGGTGCTCAGGATCTCACTGCATAAATTGGACTCATAGTGATCCTCCTGTTTACAGCCTCCCAAGTACTGCAATTACAGGAGTGCACCACCATGCCCAGTCTCAATCGCCATCTCAGTGCACCCTGTGAGAGAGGCCAGTATGGCATGCCTGGGGATTGTACTCCCAGCCCCTGTATCTGCCTTAGCAGGTGCTTTAAACTGATGAGCTATTTGGCTGGCACCCTAGTTGTTTTAAAGAGATCTTTTCTTACCTTTTAATTAGTTGCAGTCATGTCTTCAAGGTCTGAAAGTCTATCTTCATTTTCATTCAAATGGTTTTGCCAGCTTGTGATTGAGGTTCTAATTTCCTGTTTATCTCTTAGAATCTTCTGCATGCATTCTGTTTCTTTGCTACATTGCTCTTTAAAGAATTCCATCAGTTTTGTATTGTCCTCTATTTTTTTATCAGTGTCTTCTTTAGAAGCACTTAGTAATTATTTCATTATAGTTGTCATTTCTTTTTTATTTCAGAGATTATTTCTAATCTGATTTTCTCTATATCTTTCTGCAGTTCTTTCTTTACTTCAGATGCTATTATTTCAAAGATTTCAGGTGTGTAATTTCCAATTTCTTCTATGCTAGTATCTCCTGTGTTTATTCTGAGTGGGCTTTGGGCCTGAGAATGCATTTTTCTCTTTTTCTCATTTTACATAGCATTGATTCTGACTTTTGATGTAGAACTTTCGTGCAGTTATTACCTTAGCACCTACCAATATTCTTACTCAAGAGAGATTATGGGGTTAAAGCAGTTACAGTATGGTATTTACAACACTAGAATTAGTAACCCTCATAATGGGTAGTGAGATTTAGCAATTGACACACTTTTGTAACTAATGGGTTTGTATTTTAGACCATAAGGCAAACATTTTGACTGTATAGCTAAGTAGATATTAAGTTGTGAATTTGTATTTAAATTATTTCCCCTAAGTTCTGTCTGATCACTCCCTTGACATATCTGGAGTCTTAAAGGAAGCTTGTTCACTCCAGTAAACTGTTTTCTGCTCTCTCAATCAAAAAAGAGAGAGATTGCTTTCATAGATCTGGTTCTAGCAAGACATCTTATCTTACTGCTTCTGGGTTTACCAAGTTTGAACTTGGTAGATACGGGTGGGTATGGCTTAATGGCTGCTGTGCTCTGCTTCTTTGTGCTGTAGCTGGTGGAAGTGAACCCACTATGCCCAGCTGGCAAGATGTTCTGCTCCTGGATTGGCTGTATGGATCTTACTCCTAGCTTCTATGCAGAGAGTTCTGCTGCAGAGTTTCACACCAGGCCTGTCTGATGGAGGAAGTTACATACATACACACACACACACACACACACATGCACACCTGGCCTGTGCACTGGCTGGAGTGAGCATCTGACAGGTGAGAAGGCGGGTGGTCCAACTTACATGCCTTGCTTTGGTGCTGGCTGGAATGAGTATGCAGTGAGTGGGTGATGCGCAAACACACACACACACACACACACACACACACACACACACAAGGCCTGGGCACTGGCTGGAATAAGGATCCAGCAGGAGTGCGGGTCATTCCATAACACATGCCTTGCCTAGGTGCTGGCTGCAATGAAGATCCAGCAAGCAGGCTGATGCTCCCACACACACGTGGGACCTGGGTGCTGGCTGGGATGAGGATCTGGCAGGAGAACTGATGATCCCACACTCCAAAAGAATTTAAACTATCATACCACAGTGATATATGAATACCCCTAATAGAACAACACAGAGTGTAATAGCTAAACGTTGAAAAGAATCTACATCCCATCAATGGGTAACTAGTGAAGAAGATGTAGAATTTAAATGCATAACGGATTACTAGGCTGCCATAAGTAGAATAAACTTGAGACGTTTCTAGCTAAATGGATGGTAAATTTGAGAACATATTCTTTAGTGAAAGAAGTCAGACATATATGTAGAAATACCACATATCAAACCCCTATAGTCTAAGGTGAGCAGTGTCCTTGTAATATAGATAGATGGATGGATAGATAGATAGATAGATAGATATAGAGATATAGAGATATAGAGATATAGAGATATAGATACACACACACACACACACACACACACACACACACACACACACACAACAGGGTCTAAAGAGTCTCACTAAGTAGAGCGGACTCGAAGTAGTCATCCTGTTTCCTCCTAAGCACTGGGATTATGGGCGTGCACCATGATACCCAGTCTCATTTGCCAGCTCAGAGTGCTCCAAAGGCACAGCGGCACAGCACGCTTGGAATTGAACCCGGTCCCTGTATCTGCCTAAGCAGGAGCTTCCTCTTTTAACATCTTGAAAGGGAATGATTCTCTACTTAGACAGCTCTCAGAGACAGGGGCTTAGAGACAGAGGAATCATTTGAGTGGAAGGATCACCTCACAAATTCACAAGTGATAAGATGCATGGAGAGAATTGTGACTTGCTAGATTTCAAAGTCTACATATTCTGAAAATAAGCATCTTATAGGTGAATACATTCAAATTTATTATTTGTTCTTGTTTTGACAGAATTTTTTCACCATTGATCCTTAAAGGGAATTTTGTCAGTGGTGAGGGCAGTGAAGGTGGAGTTCTTTTTCATGTTTTTGTTAGAGATAAGGTGTGTGTGTGTCTGTGTGTGTGTGTGTGTGTGTTAGCATTTGAAATATTATTTTCCATTTTCTGTTTCACCCCTTGTACTATCTTTTTTTCTTTGAATGGAACTATTTTTCTCCTTTGATCTCTCTCTCTCTTTTATTTTCTTGCTAACTTTTAAATTGTTTCTTTGTTTTTTTATTTCCATTAGTTTACTCTTCATCTTTTAATAATTTAAGTTATTTTTGTTGTTTATTTTCTCTGTGACTTTGCCCTAATACTACTAATTTCCTTTTACTCTTTTATCCAACTTCTCATTCTTCACTGCATCCAGGCTTACAAAATTAAGTGCTAATTTTATAATCATATAGATAAATATATTGTATTATGTGAAAACACTTATATGGTTTTGGATTGTCTGAGAA
>NW_004525040.1:90668-96219 GCF_000260255.1 Octodon degus
GTCCGGCCCACGCTGCGCCTGGGCTGGGACTGGTCCCGCCGGCGCAGGGTAGCAGGAAACTCTCCGCACACTCACCGGACCTGGGCTAGGACTGGGTCTCAAAATTAATACTCTTGATCATTCCTGAGAAACTAGGTACTGAGCCAAATAAGTTACAACCACTTCATCAAAACATTGGACCTCACTGGCATACAGGCAAAGTCATATAGTTACTTATGCCCAAGGAACATCTCTGAAAAGTAGACAACTAAATAGGTCTCCATATGTACAATAAATCTACCTAGCATAATCATTTCACAATCATCAGTATAAAAAACAACCAAAAACTATGAACTTGAGAAAACAAGGCAAGAAAATCTCTCCAAATTTCCCAAGTCCCCAAGACAAACCCAATGCACTTGTTGAAAGAGAAAAAATCTGAAGAAAAATAACAATTACCAGGGGAAAAAAAACAGAAGTTCCCAGAGGTAATTATAGAAAATATTTGAAACTGGAAAAGAATTTATCATATAGATAAGTGAGGGATATGTAATTCCAACTAGATATGAACAGAAAATAACATCCTCAAGATATAACCTTTTCAGATAACAACACATTCAATACAAAGATAGAATATTCAAAGCTGCTAGAGAAAAATTGTCACAAAGGAAATTTCACCATACTTGTATTAGGCTTCCCAGTTCATGACAGATTTTAAAGTCACGAAGAGTTCAGAATGATGTGTTTCAAACTCTAAAAGAAAACTTCCAGCTCATACTGGTATTCCCTGCAAAACGTCTTTCAAAACTGATGGAAAAATAGGATAATTCCAGAAGGAGCTCCTAAATAATTCCAAAACATACAATGTAAAAACTTCTTGGGAATAACCTAGAAAGAGAAAATGAAGTTAAAAATATCAAAAGGCCTAATAGAATAAATTTGACTAGCAAGATAAAAAAATAATTGGAGAAAAAAGGGAAGTAGAAGCAGGAAAATAATACAGTAACACCAGCCAGTTAATATCTATCTTTTATAACCAATAATGTATATGGTTTCAATACACTTATTATCAAAATAGATCAAGAAAGAAGATCCAACAATATGCTGTACACAAGAAACATATTTAACCAAAAAATGAAATGAAGACAGAAAATCAAAGGATGAAAAAACAATATCCCATGCATCAAGGAGCTGGAAACAAGAGTAGGTAATTTACTTTCAGACAAACTAAACTTTAAGACAGAAAAACAAATGAGGGCACTACTTATTGGCTAGGATTTATTCACTAGGAAGAGATAACAATTACAAACTTATATACATCAAATATTGATAAACATATTCTTGATAAAACTTACATTCCCAGACCTAACTGATCAGAGTACTATAACGAGGTGAATTCAGTATCCTACAATCAAAGATACCTCAACTAAACACACAATTAAAGAAATATCACTTAAACCAAATTTTCAACAAATTGATGTAATAATACATAGATAGAGTGCTTCACCCAACTAAAATGGAATACACCTTTTTCTCAGCACATGGACCTTTCTCCAGACTAGACCAGCTATTAACAAATAAAGCATGTTTGAGTAAGTCAAACATGCTTCACTTTCTACCATGGGTTTTCTCAGGTCATATTGCAACAAAATCAGTTATCAATAAGAAAAACAAACCACATAAATTATGCAAATGTATGGAAATTAAGGTACATATTCTTGAATTATCAATAGACCATGAAAGGAAACAGGCAATTTTGGAAATAAAAATAAAATTCCAGTACAATATATCAGAATTTATTAGAAACAAAGAAAGAAATCCTAAAAGGGGTTTTCAGCTGAAAATGCTCACATCTACAAAACAGAGCAAGTTCAAGTATATACCTAACAATGCACAACAAGGTTCCACATAAACAAGAAAAATGCAATACTGAAGCTCTTAAAGGTAAAAAAATAATATTAGGAAAACTTTCCATAACATTTGTTAACCGTTAATCTCCTGTGACAATTTATTGCATATAAAACACAATTTCACTATAAAATCTCTCAATCTTACTCCATGGCATTTAGTTAAATAAAATGAACATATACATCTATAAAAATTATGCACAGGAAAAGATATACTTGATTTATTCCTAGTTATCAAAACTAGAAAACAATTACATTTTTATTCAGTAAACAGACAAATAACCTGCACCCCATGCAGATGAAAATATTACACTTTGCTTAAAGACCTATTATTTCAAGAAAACCTTAAAAATTGTCATATTGCATAAAAACTAATCTGAATAGGCTACATAGTTTATTACTCCAACCACAAGTTGTTCTAGCAAAAGTCAAAAATATGAACATAATACAAAAATCAGTGATATTAGCAAGAGAAACACCCAGCCAAACAACAAGCTGTTGTAGCAAAGGGAAATTGCATGACACATGTTGGTAGATATATGTCATTATACAGTTTTCCAAAACCTATGAACTGTATAAGACCAAGCATATGTCCATATGAGAAGTATGGACTAATGTCAGTTCACTGAGTGTAAAACAAATTATCAAAATAGGAAAGGATGTTAATAGCTATCACAGACAGTGTCCTTTCGGAGGCAACTAGGGTATTGTATTGACTATGAAAATCTTTATATCTTCCATTCAACTTCCCAATGAAGCTAAAGCTGGAATTACAAAATAAATTTTAAGTGAAGGAGAAATGAAGAGTTTATCAGACAAATATTGAGATAATTTGCAGGAAGTGTTGAGTTCTGTAAACTGAAGGCAAATTTTATAGAACATATCACCTTAACAAATAAGAAACATAAAATAAGGGACAAGTATACAGATCAACAATGAAAGCAATTTTTCTTATTATTCATTGATCTAATGGAAGCTAGTTTGCCCAAAATAAAAACAGTCACAATGTATGTTCATTGTAACTGTAGATTAGGAAAATTAAATATATGAATGGACGGGCCAGCCAAATAGCTCAGTGGATTAAAGCACCTGCAAGCAGGTAGAGGGGCCGGGGGCTCAATCCCTGGACCTGCCATGCCAGCCCTTCCACTGGGGCTTGCTGAGATGGCAATAGAACCTGGGCATGCTGGTACATACCTGTAATCCCAGCACTTGGGAGGCTATAAACAGAAGAATCACTACAAGTCTGATCTAGTAGTGAGACCTTGAACAACCTGTAGACCCTTCCCTAAAATACAGAAAAGAAAAAAAAAAAAAGACAGCAATGAAGTAGGTACATGAGGTAGGGTTTTGGAATATTGGCAGGAATCTGTAGTACTAATGAAGAGCTATGGTGTTACGTGAAAGTGACTTGGATTAGTTGTAGCTGATTACTGCAAATACTATGACTACTAGTATAAGTTTTAAAAATACAGTTTTAATAAGTGACACAAAATGTACAATTATAACATTCTTAAATAAATAAGCAAGGAAAATGATTGAAGGTAAAAAAATGAATTTAAAAGTGACAAATACCAAATGGTTAGGATTGATATACAGTTACATTCTCTTAATGAATAAAGGGATTTATTCTAATGGTGTTTGTAAGTAAGATATCATGTCTGCATCTTGTACAGCAATTAACCACTAGGAAGAATGTGAACAATGTGTTAATTATTGAAACTGTCCTACCAGTTTGGTTTGAAACTGTCTCATTGCTATTTGTTTCTCAATAAATTTATGGAAAAAATTAAAATAAAAATATAAGATAAAATAAAAGTACCAAATACAGTAGATATGAATTCCATTGTACAATATGCATTTTAAAAACAATGGCTCTAGGGCCCAGGATATAGCCCAGTGGCACAGTGCCTGCTTGCCAAACATGAGGTTCTGAGTTCAATGCCTGACACAAAAAAAAAATTTAAAAAGACCAAAGAAACTAAATTCGTTGTTAAAACATAAAAACTATGAAAAGGGATTAAAAAGAACCAATAATGTTTTTAGTGTAAAACTACTTTAAATGTAAGGAATCAGTGAAATTATATATATTTTTCCTTCCCCCCCTTTAATAACAAAACTATATTCTATTTACACTTTTGTGAAGTCAGTAAAGCATAATACTAGGTTGATTAGCAATTGATAGCAAACCTCAACCATACGGGATGTTCATCTCAGGAGTAAAGTAACTTGTTTGCTTTAGGCACTGGGCTGAGTCTCACCTACATGTATTTGATAAATTTCCTAGGTTCGTGGTTTCCAACATATCACCCTTTTCTCTTGTTTTTTCAGAGATGGGTGTTTTCCTCTAGTTAGAGAAGAGTGTTAGTTTCAACTTTTTAAGCTTGATTTGAAAAAAAATGTGTCAAACTTTATCGAAATGAAAATATTACCTATGAACTATATTGTGAACCACACTGGACAAAGAGATACTATTAATCAGTAGTATATAGCACAGTAGGCTTATAACCAATATACAGAAAATCTCTTAATATTGACCAAGAAGAAAAGAATGAAATGAACAAGAAAGAAAACTTGCAGAATAAATACCTAACCAAGGAGCTACACAGATGGAAATTAAGAATATAAAAGGTACTATTTGATAATAAAAATATTATATATATATATATATATATATATATATATATATATCAGTGTAATTCTGTGTTCAAACTTCATTTTAAAGATATCTATATGAGGACCCAGTCCTTTCCCAGGTCCAGTGAGTGTGTGGGAGAGTTTCCAGCTACCCTGCAAAGGCAGGAACAACTCCGGGTCCCAGCCCAGGTGCAGAGTGTGTCAGACCCTCTTCCACCCCCTGGAGATGCCCAGCACCACTCCGCAGTACCTCCCCCACCATTCCCGCCCAGTAGGAATTTCTGCCGCATCCCAGGAACCCCCAGACCCACTCCTAGCCCAGGTCCACTGAGTGTGTGGGAGAGTTTCTGTCTAATCTGCAACAGCGGGACGAAATTTAAGGTACCAACCCAGGCTCAGTGTGGATCAGACCATCTTTCACCCCCTTGGGATGTCCCAAACACACCGCAGTACCTCCCCCACCCCGCCAGACAGAGCTTCAGATATTGAAGATGCTGGTGCAGCTAGTGAAAAGGTAAGAAAGGATCTCTTAAAAACAATGAGGATGCAGGAAACAATAATCAATCACCTGCAATATGATGCAAAGATGAACAATGTGAGACTAATAGGAATCAATGAGAAAGAAGGAGTCAATACAAATGACATTCAAAAATATGGGCAGAAGAAATACCAGAAAACGTCCCAAATATGAGAAAACAATCTGACATTCAGGTAACTGAAGCATACAGAATGCCAAAGAACCTCAACCCAATGAAAAACACACCGAGAAAAATAATAGTCAAGATCCCAGAAATTCAACAAAAGAATAATATATTGAAAGCCGCTAGAGAAAGGAAGGAGATCACATACAAAGGAAAACCCATCAGAATTACGGCCAATATTCTACAATCTGAGGTACACGATCTCAGGACAAATCCTGAGGGCATTTCACTGACCTTCTCAGACCAAAAGGCTACAACTCTTGTTGCATAGGTCCTGCTTTACCTTGGTCTTAACCATCCAGTAGAAAAGTATGAAGACGAAATATA
>NW_004525040.1:96319-99665 GCF_000260255.1 Octodon degus
CCAGTTAAACAGAAGACCCAATGCTATTATGGGCTGCTGGACTCCTTTTGGAACATTTTACTGAGTTTACACACCTATAATATTCAATAACGGAACTTAGAAAAAATGGAGTATACCTATGAATGTCCATTTTGTATCTGTGTATTCAAAGTGGTTGGGATAGATATATAGTTGCATTCTCTTAATGAATAGAATGATTGGTTCTAATGGTGTTTGTAAATAGGATCACAAGTCCACATTTTGTACAGCAATTAACCACTAAGAAGAATATATGCAGAGTATTATTTGTTGAAATTGTACTTCTGATTTGATTTGAAACTGTCGCATTGCTATCTGTTTATCAATAAAACTTTGAAAAAAAAAAACAATTATGGCCGACATCTCTTCACGAACCATGTAGGCAAGAAGAGCATAAAGCAGAGTGCTTCAGCTTCTCTATGAAAACAAATTCCAGCCCAGACTACTATACCTTGCAAAAAATCTCTTTCAAGATTCATGGAGAAGTGAACTACTTTCATGACAAAGAACAGCTATAAAATTTCGTGATGACAAAGCCAACCCTACACAGGGTACTGAAATATGTGCAAGAGAGGGACCAAAATGATCAGAACTCCACGAATGAGATCAGAAGCAACCAACTAAGCAGGGCAAGCAATTAAACACAGGAGAAAAAGGAGTAAACAACAATAGGTAAATAACATGGCAATTGTAAGACAATACATCTCAATTCTAACCATCAGTGTAAATGGACTCAATTCACCAATTATGAGAAATAGAATGGCACAGTGGATTAGGAAACAAAATCCAACAATATGCTGTATACAAGAAACACATTTAACTCATAAAGACATTTGTAGGCTGAAAGTGAAAGGATGGAACACAATACTACATGCCCCAGCACCTCAGAAAAAAGCAGGGGTAGCAATTCTATTCTCGGACAGTCTCAACTTCAAACCAACAATGATCAAGAGAAATACAGAATGCCAGTATATGCTGGTTAGGGAAAAATATCAAGAGCAAGAGGTAACATTCATTAATATGTATTCACTGAACGCGGGAGCACCCAACTATATAAGGCAAATCTTAATGGACATGAAAAATCTAATAGCCAATACCGCAATTTTAACAGGAGATCTTAACACCCCCTTATCTCGAAAAGATAGGTCAGGGCTGGTGAGATGGCTCAGTGGTCTAAAGCACCTACTTAAAACAAGCTTAACAAAAGCAAAGGGACCGCGGTTCAATCCCCCAGCACCACATGCCAGCCAGCCCTGACCCTGGTGGGCTGAGCTGGCCACACACACACACACACACACACACACACACACACACAAATAAATAAAATTAAAAAAGAAAAGATAGGTCAACCAGACAAAAACTTGGCAAAGAAGTAACAGAACTGAATCAGAGCTTGAAACAAATAGACTTGGTGGACATATACAGAGTCTTGAACACAAATAGAGCTGAATACACATTTTTCTCAGCTGCACATGGGTCATTTGATAAAATAGGCCACGTACTGGTCCATAGGTCATGTATAAGTATATGCAAGAAAACAGAAATTACACCATGCACATTATCTGACCACAGTGCAAGGAAACTGGAAATAAATGACAAAAGAAACCAGAAAAAAAAAACCTTAAATACATAGAAATTAAATGACACCCTACTCAGAAACCAATGGGTCACAGATGAAATTAAACAAGAAATTCAACAATATCTACAATTCAAAACAATTGCACCACAACTTGTCGTAATTTATGGGATTTGATGAAAGCAGTTCTCAGAGGGAAATTCATAGCTGTGAACTCACTTAATGCTGTACCTTCAACAACTAGAAAAGGAAGAGCAAATTAACCCCAGAGCCCAAAGACGGGAGGAAATAATAAAGATTAGAGCAGAAATTAATTCAATTGAGACAAAGAAAACAATTGAAAGAATTAAAAGCATAAAGGTGGTTCTCTGAAAGATTAAATAAAATCTATCAAAAAAAGGAAATAAAAAATTCAAATACAAACAATAAGGAATGAAAAGGGTGTAATTACCACAAACTCAGTGGAAATTCGGAAGATTATCAATGGCTACTTTCAGAATCTTTACTCTCATAGAATAGAGTACAAAGAAGAAATGGACACATTCCTGGAAAGGTACAAATTACCAGAAATGAATGTACAAGATATAAAAACTCCCGGTAGCCCAATAACAGCCAATGAAATACCAGATGTAATTAAAAACCTACCAGCAAAGAAAAGTCCAGGTCCAGATGGATTCACAGCTGAATTCTACAAGACATTTACAGAAAATGTATTCCCTATACTCCTCAAACTCTACCATGAAATTGAAAAGGAAACAATCCTCCCAAAATCATTCCTGGAAGCAAGTATTATATTGATACCAAAACCAGGGAAAGATGCAACTAAGAAAGAGAACTACAGGCTGATATCCCTCATGAACACAGAAGCCAAAATCCTCAATAAAATCCTAGCAAATAGTATACAGCAAATCATCAAGAAGATCATACACCATGACCAGGTAGGATTCAGCCCAGGGATTCAAGGATGGTACAATATTCGAAAATCTAACAATGTAATACACTATATCAATAGAGCGAAAACTAAAAACCACATGATCAGCTCCATTGATGCAGAAAAGGCTTTGAGAAAGTACAGCACTCATTCATATTCAAAGTCCTACAGAAAATTGGGTTAGATGGCCTCTACTTCAATCTGGTAAAAGCCATTTACGAAAACCCAATGGCTAACATAATCCTAAATGGGGAAAAACTGAAATCTTTTACTCTTAGACCTGATACAAGACAAAGATGTCCTCTATCACCACTCTTATTCAATATAGTTCTGGAATCATTAGCTACAGCCATTAGACAAGAGAAAGAAAAAAAAAAGAAAAAGAATAGGCAAAGAAGAAGTAAATTATCTTTATTCACAGATGATATGATACTTTATTTGGAAGACCCAAAAATCTCCACTAAGAAGCTACTAGAATTCATACAGAAATTCAGTAGCACAGCACTTTCTGAAGTCAATACCGAAAAGTCAATAGCATTTCTCTACACAGACAACAAACACACTGAGAGGGAAATTATAGAAACAATACCTTTTACAATAGCACCGAGGAAAATGAAATACCGGGAAATTAACCTAAATAAAGAAGTCAAAGATCTTTTCAAGGAAAATTACACTACTCTGAAAAGGGAGATCATAGAGGATTTCAGAAAATGGAAAGATATTCCATGCTCCTGGATAGGAAGAACCAGCATTGTGAAGATGGCCATACTCCCAAAATTGCTGTACAGATTTAATGCAATCCCTATCAGACTACCACTGAC
>NW_004525040.1:99955-100830 GCF_000260255.1 Octodon degus
ATACTCACTGGAAGAAAGATAGCCTCTTTAACAAATGGTGCTGGAAAAATTGGCTCTCTACATGCCAAAAACTCAAACTTGACCCAGGTCTATCAGCATTCATTAAACTAAAGTCAAAATGGATTAAAGATCTAAACATTAAAGGTGAGACAATAAATCTCATGGAAGAGAAAGTAGGAGGAACTCTTGAAGACATAGGGGTAGGCAAAGAGTTCATGGACAGAAATCAAATCGCATAGGAAACAGTAGAAAGAATTGACAACTGGGACCTGCTCTTAGAAGTTTTTTCATATCAAAAGAAATTACCAGCAAAGTGAAAAGCCAACCAACAAATTTGGAAAAGCCATGACAAACAAGTACTCAGACAAAGGGATCTCCCTAGAATCTATAAAGAACTAAAAAACACTAGGGCCCCAAAATTTGAAGACCCAATCCATAAATGGGCATCCGAGATGAACACACACTTCTCAGAGGAAGAAGTTAAAGAAGCAAATAAATATATGAAAAAAAAACTCCACATCACTAGCTATTCATGAAATGCAAATTAAAACCATATTGAGATATCATCTCACCCCAGAAAGAATGGCTATCATAAAGAAAGCACCCAACAACAAATGTTGGAGAGGGTGTGGGTAAAAAGGAATCCTTCTCCACTGCTGGTGGGAATGTACACTGATGTAACCTTTAGGGAAATCAGTACGGAGACTCCTTAGAAAAGTTGGTCTGGAAATCCCCTTTGAACTAGCTATGCCTCTACTGGAAATTTTCCCAGAGGATTTAAAAACATCATATCATAGTGATATATGTGTGCCTATGTTTATAGAAGCACAATTTGTGATAGCCAAATCTTGGAAACAACCAAGATGCCCATCACC
>NW_004525040.1:127804-129018 GCF_000260255.1 Octodon degus
ATGTCCATTTTGTATCTGTGTATTCAAAGTGGTTGGGATAGATATATAGTTGCATTCTCTTAATGAATAGAATGATTTTTTCTAATGGTGTTTGTAAGTTAGGATCACAAGTCTGCATCTTGTACAGCAATTAACCACTGAGATGAATGTATGCAGTGTATTATTTGTTGAATCTGTCCTTTCGATTTGATTTGAAACTGTCTCATTGCTATATGTTTATCAATAAAAATTTGAAAAGACAAAAAAAAAGAATGATAAACTGCAAGCCTTTATATTGAAGTGGATGCCACTTGAACCTATACTCATAAGGGAAATAAACAAGACACACATGTGTAAATATCGTATAGTCTCCCTAGTATAAGAACTCAAAAGAAGAAATACAAATGTAAAGATATAATACAAGTAAAAGGAAACCAGGATCTCAAGGACTTAACTAATCAAGAGAGGGAAAGGAGAAGAGCTAGGAAACATGACAACGTCAATCCATACAGTTATAGGTAGAAGATGAGCGAGGCAATGATCCTGAAAATATTCAGAATATTTTTTAATCTAGCAGTTATTGGGAAAGATTCTCACCCTGACTAACTATATATACAGATAACTGTGAACTAAGCTCCTGCACTGCATAGGGTAATTTGTAATAGTAGTTTCATGCTTTTAGTACCAGTCATTCTGGTCTACTGAACATGGGCTACTTGTCATGACATGCCAGTTGCTGCTATGATGTCTCTCCAGTAGATGGTTGTTCAAGAAGGGGGTGGTGAAGGAAAACAAGAGACAAGAAAAGGAATATTGTGGGACTGTACTGCTTCAAAGTTGTATATGGTGAGATTTTTGGAATTATGTGCAAACATGAGAAGTATATAATTCTTTATGCCTATTTTTAAAATATATTCTAATTTTTAAAGGTTTTTTATCATATTCTATAGGGACTTAAAGTTCAACATATCAATACTTGATGAAAAATACCTGTTCCATATTATGCCTAAGATGTTTGACATGCAGAAAGGTAGTTAGGTTAAGCTTAACAGCCTTAGTTGTTTGATAATAACAACAAGCTTGTCTTCTGGATGGTTAGCAACCTAAGTTTGCAGACCAAAATTAGAGAAAAAGGAGGACTGCAAGGAAAGCCAACATTTTGGCCCTAACCTTCTAAGGTCAATTAAGACTCAGGACATATGAGAACTTGTACTGTAACGTCATGTAACTCGGTA
>NW_004525040.1:129338-132270 GCF_000260255.1 Octodon degus
TCAGGATAAATCCTGAGGGGATTTCACTGACATTATCAGACCCAAAAGATACAACTCTTGTTGCATAGGTCCTGCTTTACCTTGGTCTTAACCATCCAGAAGAAAAGTACAAAAACAAAATATAAGAAATAAAGCCATGCTGTTATGTTGAGCTGTGGGGGACTCAGGTCAACAATTTCTGATATCGCCAGTGATGTGGAAGACCGAATACTATTATGGGCTACTGGACTCTTTTAGAATATTTTGTTGAGTTTACACACCTATAATATTCAAATAACGGAATTTAACAAAAGAGGGTATAAAGATGAATGTCCATTTTGTATCTGTGTATTCAATGTGGTTGGGATAGATATATAGTTACATTGTCTTAATGAATAGAGGGCTTTGTTCTAATGGTGTTTGTAAATAGAATATCAGGTCCGCATCTTGTACAGCAATTAACCACTAAGAATGTATGCAGTGTTTTATTTATTGAAACTGTGCTACCAATTTGATTTGAAACTGTCTCATTGCTTTTTGTTTATCAATAAATCTATGGCAAAAAATAAATAAATAAAAATAAGAATAAATTTTTTTAAAAAAGATATCTATATGAACTGAGGTTTATAAGTACACTGAAGAATGCTTGAAAAGTTTAGGAATATATGTTTGAATAGATATACACAAATATAAATATGCATGTACAGAGCCTGATAACAAGGCATACAAAAATTGAAGTCCCAGAAGCATATTGTGCATGAGAAAGCACAGGCAAATTCTAAGCACATAACAAAAATTTTGCAACATGACCAATTCCCTGCCACTGGGAGAACTTCAATGAACCTCAAAGGAGGGGAAAACCACCACACGTCTTCTAGACACAGTCCAGGAAACTCAATGAGCCTGCAGGAAGGGAAAAACTCTACACATTGCTCAACAACACAATGGAAAGCACAGTAAAGAGTAACTCGGATACCTTGCCCATACCTCTACACAATTAGACAGTGCATAATAATGCCTGGGACTTGGCAATCAGTTCATCCTGAGGAACTCAAGATAAATCCACTCTAACAAATGGAAACATCTTTCATAGAAATTCTTAACTTTTGATTTGTTCTGCTATATAACTATAAACTTTGCTCTTGTGATCTAATAGAAAATCAAGAGTCACCATAGATTGTCAGTTGCTACATTGTGCTTGACGCCATCATTATTGATATAAAATATCATCTATGCTGTGATCAGCAGTTTTCACTTGCCTAAGAATATTGGGAAGCTCTTTGGTACTAACCTCATGACAGCCCTATAGAGAAAAGCTGGGGATTGAGCCAACTAGAATACATCACTGTCTAAATTAATTGGGAAGGCAATATTTTGGCACCAACACAAACCAGAAATCTCTGACATACAGAAGATATTACCGAAGAACAGACTTTTTCCAGAGAGGCTTTGATACTGATTATATAACTTCCTATTATCAAAACTCATAATATCACAAAAATTAAAAATTTTAAAATAGAAGATCTCAACATGAAGAATAAAATTGCAATTTTGGGCATCCAGTCCACACAAAACAAGCCCAGGAAACACTGACATAAAAAATTGGAAGTCAGCTCAAGCCCAGGGCTAGCGAGTATGTGGGAGAGCTTCCACAATCACCTGCACCCGCTGAACCCCTCCACACACAGCCCAAGCCTGGCATGTGAGTGAGAACTTCAGCCATGCTCTTGGGACCCCTATAAACCCCTCCAGGACCAGCCCAGACTCAGGCCCATTGTGTGCGTGAGAACTTCCACAGCTCTCTTGGGACACCTCCATATCCAGCACAAGCCCAGGACCTCTAAGTGTGTGGGACAGCTTCTGCACTCCTTTGCACCTGCTGGACCCCTCTGTAGCCAGCCCAAGCCCAGCATATGAGTGAGACCTTCAGCGTGCTCTCTGAAATTCTCTGAACCACTCCAAAACCAGCCAAAGCCCAGGCCTGGTGTGCATACGAGAACTTCAGCACTGCTCTCAAGACCTATTCAAACCCCTCAAAAACCAGCCCAGGCCCAGATCCAGGTTGGGAGTGACAACTTCTGACTTGATCTCCGGACCCCTCCACACTCAGCCCAACACCAGGATCAGTGTGTGTGGGAAAGATTCCATAGTCCCTTATGCCTGCTGGATCACTAAGGACCCAGCCCAGTCCGACTTGTGAGTGAGTCCCTTCTGTCCTGCTCTCTGGAGCCCTCCAGACTCAGTCCAGGGCTGACATACAGGCCTGGAGTGAAACTCCACAGCTGAATTCCCTGCAGAGAGGCTAGGGGCAAGAATCACCCAGCTAAACCAGGAGCAGAACATCTTGTCAGGGGGGCACAACAGGTTTACTTACAAGGGCTGGGCAAAAAGAAACTGAGAACAGCAGCCAAAAACAAGCCAAGCACAATTGGATGAATTCAAATTTCATAGATCTGCACCCAAATTTCAGTAAGTGCTAAGTTTATAACTGCACCAAAGCTCTACACCAAAGGTCATGGGAGAGTGCTATACAAAACAACAAATAGAAGGAGCAAAATGCAATATCAGGCCTCAAACCCACAAATGCAAAAGACATTGGCACAGAAGAAATTGGAATAACACAGCAGAAATGTCTGAATTAATAGTGTCTGAAGAAAAAAAGCAAGTGCAGAAAGATATAGAGCAACTCAGATCAGAAATAACTTAGAAATAAAAAAATAAATCATTGAGTAAATAGCGTCTGAAGTAAACAATCAAATACAGAAACATATAGAAGAAATCAGATTAGAAATAATCGAGTGCCTCCCCCACCCCGCCCGCCGAGTAGGATTTTCTGCCGAGTTCCGGGAGCCCCCAGACCCAGTCCTAGCCCAGGTCCGGTGAGTGTACAAAGAGTTTCCTGCTACCCTGCGCCGGCAGGACCAGTCCCAGCCCAGGCGCAGCGTGGGCCGGA
>NW_004525040.1:132578-149617 GCF_000260255.1 Octodon degus
CGATTTGATTTGAAACTGTCTCATTGCTATATGTTTATCAATAAAACTTTGAAAAACAAAGATTAGAAATAATCTCTGAAGTAAAAAAAAGAAAGAATAACTATAATGAAAGAATTAATAACTGCTTTTGAAGAATACACTGATAAAAAAGGAGATTACCAAAATGATGAAATCCTTCAGTGAGCAATATAGGAAAGAAATAGATCAAGGGAAGCAGAGTCAAAGAGATATAGAGGAACTTAAAATCTCAACCACAACCTCGCAAAACTATTTGAAATTGAAGATAAAGTTCAGATCTTGAAAACGCCATCACAGCTAGTGAAAATGTAAGGAACGATCACTTAAAAACAAATAGGATGTAGGAAAAAATAATTCAGCACCTGCAAGTTGATGCAAAGAAGAACAACATGAGAATAATAGGCATCAATGAGAAAGGAGGAGTGGGTACAAATGAAATACAAAGAATATGGGCAGAAGTAAAATCAGGAAACTTCCACATATGGGGAAACAATCTGATATTCAACTACCCAAAGTATATGGAATTCCAACAAACAAAAACTCAATTAAAAACACACTGAGACATATAATAGTCAAGATCCAAGAAATCCAGCACAAGAACAATATAATGAAAACCTCTCAACAAAGGAAACAGATCATATTTTAAGGAAAACACATCAGAAAAACGGCAGACTTCTCTTTACAAACCATGAAATCAGGAAGAGCATGGAGTACAGTATGTCAAGTCCTCTATGAAAACAAATTCCAGCCAGAATATTATGCCCAGCAAAACACACTTTCAACTTTCAAGAAGAAGTAAAATACTTCCACGACAATGAACAAAGAAAGAATTTCATGAAGACAAAGCCATTCCTACACAGCCTACTAAAAGATGTTCTAGAGAGGGACCAAAATGATCAGAAATCCATGAGCAGGGATGGAAGGAACCCACTAAATGGGGCAAACAATTAAACATGAAGAAACAGAGCAAACAACAACAGGTAAATAACATGTCAATCATAATTAAATACATCTCAATTATAACCATCAATGTAAATGAACTCAATTCACCAATTAAAAGAAGTAGTCTGGCACAGTATATTAGGAAACAAAATCCAACAGTATGCTGTATACAAGAAACACACTTAACTCATAAGGAAATTCATAAGCCAAAAGTCAAAGCATGGAAAACCATACTACATGCTCTGGCACCTCAGAAAAAACAAGAATAGCAATCCTGTTTGCAGACAGTCTAAACTTCAAACAAGGAATGATCACAAAAATAAAGAAGGCCACTATAGACTGGTTAGGGGAAAACTTCAAGGGGAAGAGATTGTACACCTAAATATGTATGCAACGCACTTGGGAGCACCCAATTATATAAGACACGTCTTAATGGACATGAAGAATCTAATATCCAATACCACAGTCTTAACAGGAAAACTTAACACTCTTTTAGCCCAAAAAGGTAGCTCAAACAGACAAAAAATAAGCAATACCAAAACTGAACCAGAGCTTGGAACAAATGCACTTAGTGGACATATACAGAATGTGCAAAAAACCACAGCTGAATACATATTTTCTTCAGCTGGACATGAGACATTATCTAAAATAGATGACATGCTACTCGATAGGTCATGCTTATGTATATTCAAGAAAACAGGAATTATCCCATGCATATTATTTGAACACAGTGCTATGAACATGTAATGAAATGACAGAAGAAACCAGAAAAAAACCCATTAATACATGGAATTGAAACAACACTCTACTAAGCAACCAATGGGGCACAGATGAAATTAAACAAGAAATTTAACAATATTTACAGTTCAATGAAAAGTCAAGTACAACTTATCTGAATTTATGGGATGCAATGAAAGCATTTCTTAGAGGGAAGTGCATAGCTATAAACTCACACAATAGGAAAACAGAACAGGAAAATAATACACACCACAATGCTGCACCTCCAGCATTTAGAAAAGGAAGGGCAAAGCAAATCCAACGCCTGAGGATGGGAAGAAAACATAAATATTAGAGCAGAAAGTAATTCAATCGAAATGAAAACAGTACAAAGAAATAAAGAATCAAAAAGCTAATTGTTTGAAAGGTTAAATAAAATTTCTAAACCCTCAGCTAACCTCAACAAGAAGAGGGAAGAAAAAATTCAAAAACAGGTAAAGAGGAATGAAAAAAGTCTAACTACCACAGACAGAGTGGAAATTCAGAAGATTGTCAATACCTACTTTGAGAATATTTACTTTCCCAGAATAGAAGACACAGAAGAAATGAATAAATTCCTAAAAAGGTACAAATTATCAAACTGAGTCAAGAAGATATAAGAACTCTCAATAAACCAATAACAGCCAATGAAATACAAGATGTAATAAAAAAAGCCTATGGACAAATAGAAGTCCAGGTCCTGATGGATTCACAGCTGAATTCTACAGAAATTACAAGGGATATAATCTTAATACTTCTCAAACTCTTCAAAGAAGTTGAAAAAGAAGCAATACTCCCAAAAATCATTCCTGGAGGTTAGTATTTTACTGATAGCAAAACCAGGGAAAGACACAACTAATGAAGCGAACCATAGTCCAATCTCCCTCATGAACATAAATGCAAAAATCCTCAATAAAATCCCAGCAAATAGAATACAGCAAATCATCAAGATTATACACCACTACCAGCCACGATTCATCTTAGGGATGCAAGGATGGTTCACTATATGCAAATCTATAACTGTAATGCACTATATCAACAGAGCCAAAACCAAAATCCACATGATCATCTTAATTGATGCAGAAAATGTTTTTGATAAAGTCCAACAATCATGCATGCTCAAAAGCCTAGAAAAAATTGAAATAAGTGGCCTCTACTTCAATCTGATAAAAGCTATTTTTGACAAAAAAAAAAAACAGCTAGCACAATTTTATATGAGGAAGAACTGAAATATTTACTGTCAGATCTGGTGAAAGACAAGGATGCCCTCTGTCACCCCTCCTATTCAATAGACATCTGGAATCATTAGCTAGAGTTATTAGATAACAGATAGAAAAAAAGGAATGTGAATAAGTAAAGAAGAAGTTAATTATCATTTTTCTCAGATGACATGATACTCTACATGGAAGATGCAAAATACTACTCCAACAAATGACTGGAATTAATACAGAAATTTAGTAGCATACTAAAATACAAAGTCAAACCCAAAAGTCTATAGCATTTCTCTACACAGATAAGAAACACACTGAGAGGAAAATTAGAGAAACAATACCACAGAGGGAAAGTAAACACGCAGGAATTAATCTAACCAAAGAAGTCAAAGATCTTTTAAAGAAAAATTACAGCACTCTGAGAAGAAAGATCATTCAGGATTTCAGAAAATGCAAAGATATTCCCTGCTCTGCGATAGGATACCACACAGACCTAGAGAAATCATTCCTAAAATTTATTTGGAACCAGAAAAGACCTAAACTAGCAAGGAAATCCTGTACAACAAAGACAAACCTGGAGGCATGACAGTTCCTGACTTAAATTGTGCTACAAAGCTACTGTGATAAAATCAGCTTGGCACTGGGAATAAAACAGAGAATCAAAGGATTATATTAGAAAATGCAGAAGCCTCTACAAAAACACTCAGCCACTGTATCTTCCACAAAGGGGCCATACATGCTTACAATAATAAAGAAAGCCTCTTTAAAAAATGGTGATGGAGAAACTGGCTCTCTACATACCAAAAACTATAATTTGACCCAGTTCTACCACCATGCAATAAGCTAAAGTCAAAATGGATAAAAGATGTAAATATTAAAACAGAAACACAAAATCTCCTCTGAGCGAAAGTAGGAGGAACTCTTGAGGACACAGGGCTAGGCAAAGAGTTCATGAACAAATATCAGATGACAAGGGTAATACTGGAAATGAATAAGAATTGGGACCTGCTCTTACTGAGAAGTTTTTTCACGTCAAAAGAAATTACGAACAAAGTGAAAAGACAACCCACAAATTTGGAAAATATCATGACAAATAAGTACTCAGACAAATGCCTGCAGTCTGAAATTTATGAAGAAATAAATAACACTAGGGCCCCAAAATTTAAAGACCCAGTCGAGAAATGGGCATCTGAGATGAACACACACTTCTCAGAGGATGAAATTAAAGAAGCGAATAAATATATGAAAAAATGCTCCACATCACTAGCCATCCGCGAAATGCAAATTAAAACAACACTGAGATATCATCTCATCCCTGAAAGAATGGCTATCATAAAGAAATCACCCAACAACAAATGTTGGAGAGGCTGTGGGGAAAAAGGAACCCTTCTCCACTGCTGGTGGGAATGTAGACTGGTCCAACCATTATAGAAATCAGTGTGGCAATGCCTTAGAAAAGTTGGATTGGAAATCCTATTTAAACCAGCTATTCCTCTACTGGAAATTTTCCTGGAGGATCTGAAAACATCATATCATAATGATATATGTGTGCCTATGTTTATAGCAGCACAATTTGTGATATCCAAATCTTGGAAACAACCAACATGCCCATCGCCTGAGGAATGGATGAAAAAGATGTGGTATTTTTACACAATGGAGTATTACTCAGATATAAAGAATGATAAGCCTTTATATTGAAGTGGATGCCACTTGAACATATACTCATAAATGAAATAAATCAGACACACATTTGTGTACTTCCCCTACTATTGGAACTCAAAAGAGGAAATACAAATTGTTATAATAGAAGTAAAAGGAAAACAGAAACTCGAGGACTAACTAATTAAGAGAGGGAAAGGAGAAGAGCTCGGAAATATGACAGTGACAAGCCATACAGTTATATGTAGAAGATGGGCAGGCCAATGATCCTGAGAATCTCCAGAAGATTTTTGAATCTAGCAGTTCATTGGAAAGATTCTCACCCTGATTATATACACTGATACCTGTGAACTAAGCAACTGCACTGAAGATGGTAATCTCTAATAGTAGTTTCATGTTTGGAGTGCCTGTCATTCTGGTCTTCTGAATACAGGCTGCTTGTCATGACATGCCAGTTGCTGCTGTGCTGTCTCAGGTAGATAACTGTTCAAAAAGAAGGGGGTAGTGAATGAAGGCAAGAGACAGGAAAAGGAATATTGTGGGACTGTCCTGCTTCAAGGTTGTATATGGTTAGATTTTTGGACTTATGTGTAAACATAAGAAGTATATCATTGTTTATGCCTATTTTTAAAATATATTCTAATTTTTAAATGTTTTTCATAATATTCTGTAGGGAATTACAGTTCAACATATCAATACTTGATGAAAAATACATGTTCCATGTTATGCTTAAAATGTTTGATATTCAGACAGAGAGTGATGTTAAGCTTAACAGCTTAGGTTGTATGGTAATAACAATAAGCTTGTCTTCTGGAGGGTTAACAACCTAAGTTTGCAGACCAAAATTAGAGAAAAAGGGGGCCGCAAGGAAAGCCAACACTTTGGCCCTCGCCTTCCAAAGTCAATTAAAACTCAGAACATATGAGAACTTGTACTGTAATGTCATGTAACTCAGTAGTGTCACAAGTTTTCTGATCAAGGAGATTATGGGGCCAAAGAGGAAAGTGATCAATGATGTAGAGTGTGCCTAAGGAGAGTCGTCTGGAGAGAAAACATTCTCTCAGGCTTCACAGACAGCACATTTGCCAAGCAATGGCTGTGACTCATCCACATGGCTGACACTGGCAAACAATCTGAGGTACAGGATCTCAGGATACATCCTGAGGGGATTTCACTGACCTTATCAGATCCAAAAACTACAACTCTTGTTGCATAGGTCCTGCTTTACCTTGGTCTTAACCATCCAGCAGAAAAGTATAAAAACGAAGTATAAGAAGTAAAGCCATGGTGTTATGTTGAGCTATATAGGATTCAGGTCAACAATTTCTGACATTGCCAGTCAAGCAGAAGACCCTATACTATTATGGACTACTGGACTATTTTAGAATATTTTGCTGAGTTATCACACCTATAATATTCAAATAATGGAACTAAACAAGAAGAGAGGATACAGATGAATGTCCATTTTGTATCTATGTATTCAAATTGGTTAGCATAGATATATAGTTACATTCTCTTAAAGAACAGAGGGATTTGTTCTAATAGTGTTTGTAAATAGGATATCAAGTCCGCTTCTTATACAGCAATGAACCACTAGGAAGAATGTATGAAATATGTTAATTATTGAAACTGTCCTACCAATTTGGTTTGAAACTGTCTCATTGTTATTTGTTTCTCAATAAAATTATGAAAAAATAAAAAATATAAAATAAAATAAAATGTACAATTTTTAAAATAATTTAAACATATTAAACATGAATAAATTAACCTGTAAAGAGAAAAAAATATACTCACAAGTGAAATAAACCAGACCCACACGTGTAAATATCATATAGTCTTCCTAGTGTAAGAACTCAAAAGAAGAAATAAAATTTAAACGGTAGAACACAATTAAAAGAAAAACAAGAACTTAAGGATTAAATAATGAAGAGAGGGCAAGGAGAAAAGCTAGGAAACATGACAGGGGCAAAGCCATATATTTATATGCACAAGATGGTTAAGGCAATGATCCTGAGACTCTTCAGCAGGTTTTTTAAATTGACAGTGAATTGGTAAGATTCTCATCCTAAATAACTATGTATGCTGATACTTGTGAACTAAGCAACTGCACTGAAGATAGCAATGTGTAATATTAGGATCATTCTTGTAATGCCTGTCATTCTGGCCTTCTAAATACATACTGCTTTTCATGTCCTACCAATTCCTGACATACTGTCTATCAAGTACATGTTTGTTTGTTTTTTTTTAAAAAAAAGAATGGATAATAAATGAAAACAAGAGACAAGAAAAAACAAGAACCAGAACAAGACAGGAACAGGAACAAGATTAAGATCAAGAGGGAAAAGCAACAAACTCAAAGCTCATTAGAGAAAAAAATTTGGGGTCCAAACAAGAAATAATAGTAAGTTCCTAATTATTTCCAAATGAATGTTCAGTCCTGAGTTGTGCAATTGTTGGAATTCGCCAACTCACACTTCCCTCTCCTCTTCTCTTTACAGTCTAAGGATTTGGAAGGTGACTTCTTGGTCAAGAATTCCTATATCTATAAACCCCAGTGTAGGGCACTGCCCAATCCAAGGTACATTCCTCTTCTTATTGGTACACAGACATACAATCAAATCTCTGTATTCCATGAGTTATAAGCAGTGGTGTGAGTGCAAAAGCAGACCTCTGAACACTGAAATCCTCTTTAGATCTGAGAACCAGACCCACCTCTGAAAGTCAAACCCATCTAATCCTACCACCCAACACAGAATCTGGGCCCCAGTCCTTGACATGAGCATGCGCTACTCAGGGGCTCTGCTGGATCTATGTCCAGCTCTTTCACCTTGCTGGCCTGTGTCCATGGCTGTCTCTCACCCAGTCACTGTTGCTGTGTAGCACTTCTCTCTTGCAAGGGATACTTCACTGTGCACACTCACAAAATTAACTCTTTTCCAGAAGGTTAAACTCTGGTATTGTGGCAGCCACCACACTGGATTTCTTCTCCCATGCTGTTCCACTGTGTAAAAAAGTCTCTCTCAGGACAAAACCCCACACTGTTTTGTTTCTTTTTTTTTATACTGTCTCTGGGCTTTCTTGGAGCAGCTGCTTTTGTCCCATCCATAGTTTCTCCCCGAAGGAGCTCACTTTCCCAGGAAGGCCTACCTACTTTATCAGGCATTGACTTCTTTTTTAATCATGGCAGTTCTTTGTAGTCATATTTGTGGCTCTGAGTTGAAGGGAATCAAGGTGTAAACTTGTTGGGACTTCAAAATTGTAAGTGTGAAGCCCATGGTGTGGGGGATCCTTCCTCCCTGATATTGTATTTTTAATTCAGAGAATGTGGGAATCTTTTGATTTTTAACTTCCACTAGTTTTTAACAAAAGGTGAATATTCAGCTTTTTTATAGTGTGGATTTCAGCTCCTCTTTGCTTCAATTTCAGGTAGGGTCATGTGTCTGTGTTCATCTGGACACACAACACCCCATTATGTAGGCAGTATTCTGGTTTTAATTGGTATTAATATTCATATTGGTATTTTACCCATAACTTGAAATCTGAAACTGACAACTAGAATATCATTTTGAAGTACACAAAAAACACACCTAGTAACCAGAACCAGGGGACCCATGTGAGAGAAGACTGGAGAAGAGTGTGATATGGAGGGGAAAGGAGCCCCTGGGCAGGCAACGTTAATGTCTCAAACAAAAGGAGTTTTAAATCAGTTGAGTCTAATTTGCAATAGTTCTGGGTGAATTTGAACTTGCAATAAAAGTTTGTCCCTCACTGAGTTGTGTCAGGGGAACTTAAAGTTCAAATTAAAGTACAGCACAACAGTTCCCAGGTGGCTATTATCTGGAAAAAGTAAAATAAAATCCACAGACATGCAAAATGTTTCACTTGGGACCCTGCCATTCTGTCCTTTCTAGTGAGACCTTGTCACTTTTCTACAGATAATAAAATGGCACATCTACACAGTGGTATCTTCATGACATCCTTATATTGTGGGCCTTCAGAGTTTTCTCAGGAACACCACATCCCCATGCATGTATCTGGTAAGTGCCTCTCAGGTCACAGATGCAGTGTCTGTGGAGGGAGGTGCCTAGCCGGCCTAAGGAATAAGATAATATTCTCCATGGTAAGGTTTTTATACACTGATTTTTTGTAGTCTTCAGCTTTTAATTTCGTGACTCAGAAAATGAGAGTTATTTCTCATGAGAAATACAAACTTAGTTTCTGAATTGTACTTATTTCTCTTAATTAAACATAGTTCATTTACTTTTAATGCCATTTCTCCAAGAAGATATTATTGTTTTCATCTAAAACTTAATATTTCTATTCATACCCCTCATAAATACATGAACTTTCACTGTGTGTTTTCAAAACACAGAATCAGTTTCTCTTCTACCATCTGTACAAGTCACTTAAAATTTTATTTAAAAGTAACCTATATAGTGTTAGGTTAATTTTCATTTCAATTCTTTAATATGAAATGAGATGCTTTGAATCTCCAAAGCATCAGCTGTGGAAAGACAATAATCTCATGAAAGATAGGTTGAGCATTTTCTCACAAAAGACTGCTCGGCCTACTGATGATTTTACAAAACTCATCTTAATATCAGCCTTTAACAAAGTGAAAACTAGAACAAAATGTTGATGATAGAGGCTTTTGCTATGTTTATAATGATGATCTTTTAATATCATTGAATAGCATTTGTTGAGAGGAAAGTCTATCTCTCTTACTATTTTCATTATTTTTTTCAAATAAGAAATATTTCTTCTGTTTTCTCTAATAGTAGATATACCAGCACTTTTTTCTACAAAATAAAAGGTTAGGACTAAATATTTTCAATTGGCCTGGTCTCTAAACCTGTTTTGCATCATCCATTCTCCACCGGTTGTTTAACATATTTTTATCAACAAATTAATGTGAACTATTATCTTTTTTGGTATGTTTCATTCAAAAATACAAAAACACTACACTAAAAGTTAATTTCAATGAACAGAAGATTTTTTTCTTGCATTTTGGGGTTGATTGGAGATTCTCATATGGAGCTTGTGCTTGAGGAATGAGTTTCACATTTGTGACAAGCTGCTTCTGGGACTACTCTGTTTCTTTTCTTTTGAAGAAGAATGGATTTGGTTTGATTTTTCTCAAAACAAGTACAAACATATCCATTCTGTAAGTACCTGTAGTTAAAGTAGCATCCTCTTCTTTTTGTAGCATTCCTTAAAATGACCAAAGTTAGAGTTTATCACATATTAAGAAATGTACACATCTGTCATGAATGTACTCCAATTGTCCCCTGATATTCTTCTTCCTACATCTGGTGATATGCATTTCACAAATTCTGTACATGGAGTTTGGGCCATCTACCTGACTGTGATGATTTTGCCTTCATTGGTGTGTGGGCTGTTTTGTCCTCTTTCTCTTTCTAGGTTTCCAGCTGAAATTTAACAAGAGTTGTAGCATGCAGACCAATATTCTCATGAAGCTAAACAAGTATTTCACTCTAGCAATATTTCTTCAAAAACTTGATTTTCTTTTTTAGCTTAAAGTAAAGGCAAGGCCAATATTGATGCCCATCATTGTAATGTTGACTTGTAAATTACAGGAATGCAGGCAAAGATTTGCTGTTTTATGCAAATATCCTAAAATGCATACTACATTCTACACTTGAAATCTGCTATTGTATAAGGTCATAGTGTGCATAATATACAGATTATATTCCTTTTTTCTATGAGAAGAATATGTAGCCTCTTTCTTCACCTATACTCTGTGTGCCTGAAATGCCGTAAGGACCCATATTTGAAGGGACTCTGCTGGGGCCCCTCTCACCCAGTACTGCTGGTCTCATCTCACTTCTAACATTCTCTTTGACTTCTTCACTATTATCACTAAGTTTTGTTTTGTTTTACTTTCCATGAGCTATCCACTTGGATTTTGATAGCTTTTTTTTCCATTCATGTGTGACTCTTTTCAAAACTTTCAGGTTATTTTCTCTGTGATTCATTTGGATGTTATTTTCATTTTATCAACAAAATCTATCACTGCTTATCTCTGTGATTTATTGTTTTTATTTTAAAACATTTCACTGAGAGCAGCTAATTTGTGTACTTTTAAAAGTGGAAATTTTGTGTTTGCCTTTTTAGGTGAGGCAGGTCCTATCTCAGCACTGCCACTCCTAAGAATTATATTTGAGGAGTGTCTTATAGATCTTCCTGTGGACTAAAGGAGCTGCTGTCCTGTCCTCTGTTCCCCTGAGCTGTGCTTAGCCTGGCAGGTATGAGCTGGATGAGGTATAACTGCATGGGAACACTGCCTGGTCATTTCTGGTATCCCATTTTCATGTTCACATTCTTAAGAATATATTTTCTAGTAAAATTTTAGTGCAGAAGTAGCTTTATAACATTTTGTATAACATCTACAAACAAATACAAGATCAAGCTATGGGCAGTGTGTTTTGCTAGTATTGTTGTATGAGCCACAAAATTTTGAGATGGCTGGATAGTTGGACTTATTTTCTGTCATGTTTCTAATCCTCCATGTGAACTAATAGTATAATTGTGTGCTCTTGAGTATAGCACTTTCCAGTATTAATGCTGCAAAGAAAGGAGATTTGCTTCTGCTACAAGAAGTTTTCCCAGTTTCTGCTAAGAACCCAGGGCTCCCCTGACACCCTGAATGTTGAGCACAGTTAGAGCATGTGCACACATCTCCCACCTCAAACCTACTATGCATTAATACTGTATTTTCTTATAACTCTGAGAAATTCTTATAAGAATATATTTCTATTCCTCAACTTGTAGAAGATTCATGCATGCTTCTTGCCCAATTTTCAAAATTGTTTATCAAACTCAATTTATGAAAACAGAATAAAGTCAAAGTTTGAATTTTGCAAAAAAAAAGACAAGTTTATGCTTTATAATTTACTGTTTATTTCACATATAATTCTTTTAAAATACTATGTAGATACTGTTATATACCAATTTAAGGTAATGTCTTTTAAACATTGTAATGACATATATTATAATTTCCATGGGATAAATGTACAGGAAATAAGAGTGTGCCATTTATAAAAACATAAAAGACAAAGCAGACTACTGAGGACTCTGAAACCCACGTGAGTCAAAGACCTCTGATGGTCATATACACGTTTTTCAATATTCACCCTAAGCAAATGACAGGACCAAGCATTTCTTTGCTCTGTAACTGAAGAAGATTGTTACCTTTCTTTACCAATACTTTAGGAAAGATGAAAGAAAAAGAAAACGGTTTTCTTCTTTTACAATGACAATTATGTTTTTAAATATAAAATTTCATGGAACTGAGATACATCCTTATCTCTGATTTTCATATTGTAATCACATTTTCCTTGTGTCTCAACAGTACAGCTTTCACTCAGTTGCTTACATAGCATATGTTGTAAGTATCTATGGAAATAATTTTAACCTGTGATGTTGAAATGATTAGTCATAGTGACAATATGTTGGTATACCTATGTGTCTTGCTCACTTTCTGTTATTGCTGAGACAAAATACCTGACATCCATAATTACCAAAGAAAGGTTTATACTGCTCATGGTCTTGGAAAATTTCAGCCCATAATCAATTGTCTCCAAAGCATAGTGGCACATGGCAGAGACCACAAGTTCGTGATGGCAAAAGTAACAAGAACAAAAAGGCTAAGCAGCAGGAAGAAAGCTTCTTTCCTTGCCTTATATTGTATGCAGGTTATCAGTCACAGGACAGGTGTAACACTAACATCCATAATGCCAGAATTGGACCTTGAATCCATTAAAAACTCAGGAATCCCATGCCATGACTGAATGACACTTTGGAGGGACACCTAAACACAAACCATAACACCATGTTATCATGTTAGGAGCTTAGCATTAAAGCTTTATAAAGTCTGATGTAAAGTAAATACCTACATCACACTGGGAAATATATGAGAAAGTTTACTGTCACCAAATTCTATACTACAAAATTTACACTTATAAAATTCTGAGGAGCTATCCTTTCTTGTTCAAGGAAGGCATAAATATTTGGACTTATTTTGAACTACTTGCAGGGTGAGAATGTTTGCCACTCATGTAATTACACACATGAGGAATAATCTTCATAATTTTCTTAAAATATGGATACATTTAAGATTCTCTTTCCACATGATCGTGATAAGATGAAAAGAAATTTAAAATCCATGGTCTTAACAATAAAGAATAGGCCAGAGAGATAGCTCAGTGGAATAAGTGCTTCCCTGGCAAGCACAAGGGTCTGAGTTCAATCCCTGGTTCCACAAAAAAAAAAAAGAATAATTTCAGTGTCATTACTGATCTAGGATTGCACTTCATGAGATTCTTGAATATATGAGAACTATAGACTTAAAAAATTTTACTTTCACATGTATCATAAACAGATATTGTTAAGGATCTGCTGTTTTGATCATTTATTATTAAACTTTCAGGCTGAGACAGAGGCATAATATCTTGTAAAGCCAATTAAATATTCTTAGTTTTATGCTTCAGAAACTATGCAACAATGTCAACAGCATCTGACATTTCATTCATCTGTCAGTCTCTCTTCAAGTTTGGTACATTTGTACACATTATATCTCTAGGAAATCCAGAATATGTTTGTCACTATTTTACTGGCCATATGAGTTAGATGTGTGACTTGACATTTCAAATCCTGCATTTGTTAGATGTCAGATAATAGGTGTAAATCAAACCCATTTGACTTTAGAATATACTAAGAAACATTTGATAGCTATGAGTATTCATTTGAATGATAAAAAAGCAAAACAGAAAGATGTCACTTACAAAATACTTTTTTGCATACCTATCTTATGAGCAGTTACTGCTTCAGAGGACCTTACATTCAGATGTAGGCAGATATGATCTTCAAACTTCCACAAAGGAAGTAGAGCTCTTAATATGCAGATAACACTTTCTCTAATTTCTACAGATGCAAAGACAAAAAGCACTTTATGTTTTACGAAAAAAAACTAAAAAGTGAAACCAAACTGCATCCCTACAACAATTTTTTCAAAGGTGCTGTGGATCCCTTAAAGTGAGATACATAATCACCCTGCCATCAAGAAAGGTGAGCTCAGAAGGAGAAAGGATACAAGGGGAGGGATCCAATGTTCAGGTGAAGGCATAGCATTGGCCAAGATGATGATGGTGGGGATGTCTGTGATAAATAATTCTCTTGCTTTTTTCTTCCAGACTCCTATTGTTTTTCTCTTGCTGTGATGGTGAAGAAAAAGAGTAAATTCTCCAAGTTTTTTGACATAAGAACCACTGTCTTCTTTGTAATAGCTATTGGCATCTCAGCCAATACAGTCCTGCTTCTGTTCCACATTCTTACATTCCTCATCAAGCACAGGACAAAGCCCCTGGACCTGACTATGGCACAGTTGGCCTTAATTCACCTGGTGTTGTTGGTAACCATGGGCTTCATAGCTACAGACACTTTTGAGTCTCACGGTTGGGAGGATGCCCTCATATGTAAATTGGTTATTTATTTGCAAAAGTTGATGAGGGCCCTCTCCATCTGTACCACCTGCCTGCTGAGTGTCCTCCAGGCTATCACCCTAAGCCCCAGAAACTTTTGCTTGGCGAAATTGAAACATAAATCCTCACATCACTACCCATACTGCCTTGGGTTTTTATGGCTCTTCAATATGATCCTGAATACTCGTTTCTTAGTCTCCATTGGTGCCAGCCCCAATATGACATCAGAAAATCTCGTATTTGTCACCGAATCCTGCTCTCAGTGGCCCATTAGTCACTTTTTCAGGTACATATTTTTCTCATTGGTGAACATTCAGGACATCTCCTTCATAGGGCTGATGGCTCTTTCAAGTGGATACATGGTGAGTCTCTTGTGCAGGCATAAGAGACAGCTCCAACACCTTCACAGCACCAGGAGTTTTCCAAAAATATCTCCAGAAGAAAAGGCCACTCAGAGTATCTTGCTGCTCATGGGTTTCTTTATGCTCATGTACTTTTTGGACTGTGTTACTTTCTCATCTCGTGCTATACTGTGGAACAATGACCCAATTAATATTTGTGTCCACATGCTTGTGGGCAATGGTTATGCCACAATCTGTCCTTTTGTGCTAATGAGCACTGAAAAACGAATGATTGAGTGCTTACCATTCAGGTGGAAAAGACTATAAATGATCAAGTATTTGGTGATGCAAAATTTCCTTTCAGGTAACCAAATGCTTGGAATTTCTTATCCATCACTGAAATATATTTATTTTTATCTTTCTGTTAAGCAAATACACTTTGATGAATTTAGGTTTTACATACATAAGAAGTAATACAGCAGTATAACTCCTCAAAGAAATACAGGCTTTTAAAAAAACAGAAATACAGGCTTGCATTCCAAGGATGTTCATATCATATGGTGTGCTCTTATGCAGTATCAAACTCTAAAGTGTAGGATGTACGTTATGGCTTCAGGGCATTGAAGTTATGGGCAAAGACCAGGAACAAAAAAAGCAGGTAGAGGCATTAAACAGAAAATGCTCAAAGTCAACATGCAAGGACTTTTTGGTATTTATAAGTTTCTATGCTTTTCCTTTACAATGTTAATTTGATTCTAGAGAATCTCAAAAATGTATTAAAATTAAACAGAATTATATAAATATGTATCCTTGATAAAGATACTGATTACTTTAAAAGCTAACTTAATATTATGTACATAATAGAAAAATATGTCTTCAGATATAACTAACCTTTTAGAAAATACTGCACTATTAGTTATGGACATACATTTGGAAAATTCTCCATAAAATTTAAACTCAATTTTTTTTCAGTATTAATTTATTGGACTTGATTTAATGATAATAGCAAATCACAATAAGCTAATAGCACATTTTTGTCCTCTTTAGAAAAATTTATAAACCTATATGAATAACATATATAAATCTCAACTATATAAATATAAATATATGTCAAGTTATATGATATAAATTAAGCTTTTCAATTCTCTGTGTATTCATCACATGCCCAAAAAGTAACTTATATTATATCTATACATTTTTCAATAGTTCAACAATTATACTTTCAGTTTTAGTGTTATTTCCATTTTAATAAACTGAAGTAGAAATATTCAAAACATTGTCATAATAATATAAGAATCAACACAGAATGCACACATGACATTTTCAAAATTTTTCACACAGCTTTAATTTTTAAAATGTATTGTGTTTTTCTGTGTCTGAGAATCTTAGTCCTCTAAATTTTATAATGTCAATATGATAGCTGCAGGTGACAAGAAAAACTAGTCAGGGCCAAAAATTTCCTTCTTGATTTAGGCAAGTATACATTTAAACACTTTGAGTGTTTAAAACTGTAAAAGTAAACACAAATTCCAGTTATGAAAAGTTACTTCCTGGCTGGGGAGATGGCTCAGTAGAATAAGTGCTTGCCTGGCTATCACAAGGGTCTGAGTTCAATCCCCGATTCCGCAAAAAAAAAAAAAGGAAAAAAGAAAAAAAAGAAAAGTTACCTCCAGCCAAAATTGGAGAGGGTATAAAATGGATCCAATAGTTCACAAATTATGCAAATAAAAAGATTTAATTAGTAAAAATGGGGTTGTTACACAAATGGAATAATACTATTTACTGAAAGAATAGCAGAAGTTTTTCTAAATATGCTAGAAGAATTTAACATGAACATAATTGAGGAGGCCAGCCAAATAGCTCAGTGAATTAAAATACTGGCAAGCAGGCACAGGGGCCAGGTGTTCGATCCCTGGGCATGCTGTGCTGGCCCTACCCTCGGGGTGTGCTGAGAGGGTAATTGAGACTGGGCATGGTGGCACGTGTCTGTAATCCCAGCTATTGGGAGGCTGTAAAAGGCGGATCACGACAAGTTTGCTCTAGTGATGAGACACTGAACACCCTGTAGACCCTTCCCTAAAATACAAAAAATAATAAGGGACCAGGGAGATACTCAGAGAATAAGCGTTCACCTGGCAAGCACAAGGACCTGAGTCCAATCATTATTATTATTATTATTATTATTATTATTATTGAGGAATAAAGAACCTCAAATAACTATAAGAAGAAAATACCCTCTTCATGCCCCAGTATATCCAAAGCCTCATAGGTTCAACTGAAGAATACAAGATTTAAAGTTATTAGGAAATGAGGAATAAATCACATAAAAGAAAACATTATAATTACAGCAGACTGCTAAAGACAAACTGTAAGGCCAAGAGACTTTGTAGTGAAAGGCTTCAAGCCCTAAAAGAAAGGAATTTCCAACCAAAACTGACATATCCTGCATGACAATTTTTCGCAATTAGTGGAGAAATAAGATCCTTACATGATAAGGAGTACCTAAAGCAACCCATTACCAACAAGCCACCACTAGAAAAAATTCTCAAGAATACCCTAGAAATAGACATTGACAGGTTGGGGAGATAGGTTCCAGTACCTCTAATTAAATT
>NW_004525040.1:149887-158572 GCF_000260255.1 Octodon degus
AAGATATTAGAAAATTAGCAATTGTTTTTATTTTATTTTTTAATTATAATTTTCTTTTATTTTGAGGAGTGAAAACAAGAACAAGAAAAACAAAACTAAAGACAGAAACAGGGTAACATGTAACAATACATACATTACTTGTTTTAAAACAAGAATAGCTGATTAACAGGGATTGAGTTTCATCCCCCGGCCTGCCCTGTGGGCCCCGCCCCTGGAGCATGCTGAGATGGCAGTTGAAACTGGGCATGGTGGCCTGTGCCTGTAATCCCAGCTCTCGGGAGGCTGTAAACAGGCAGATCACAGTGAGTCCAATCTAGTACTGAGAACCTGAACACCCTGTAGACCCTTCCCTAAAGTACAAAAAAAGGTGATTGATATATTATCTATTTTTATCATTAAATCTACTGCTCAGATTAACAGATATAGTTATGAAAGATGGGACATATGATTAAAAATACCACATGTTTTCAAGAAATCTTAAATTTTTTTAAAAAGGTAATAAAACATAGTGAAAGTCAAGACCAATTGTTATTATATTGAATATTGTTATCTTCAAAGTAGTTTCTCAGGTTAGAAGACAGGCATGCAAAACTGGTCAAACTATATAAGTACAAACTGTTCCTTTCAATTAACTAATAGAAATTAGTAGCATAATTATCTTAGCTACCATATATATGATTTTTATATATTATATATGTACATATTTATGTTTCTGTGTATATATTTATATAATTTTATTTTTTATTTTTTTCCTCCTTTATTTCCCTCACGCCACTTCATTTCATTTTGAGCAGTTTTGTTCCCTTAACAATATCTACTGTACACTTTGTTTTGCTTTTTTTTTGTTTTTTTGTTTTGCTTTGTTGTGGTACTGAGAATCACACATAGAGTCTTGCACTTGTCAGGCAGGTGCTGTGCCACTGAGCTATATCCCCATCATCTATTGTACATCTGGATCTTGGATTTTCTTTACTCTTTCAGTTTCCTATGCTAGGGAGATATTGCAATGTTTATACATCCAAGTCTGACTCATTTCACTTTTAACTATGGTCTTCAGTTGCATTCATTTATCTCTAAAAGCCATGAGTCTATCATTCTTTGTAGATAAGTAGTACTGCATTTTATAGAAATACCAGAACATTTTTATCCATTCCTCAATTGTTGAGCATTTGAGTTGTTTCCAAAATTTGGCTATTACACATTGTACTGCCATAAACATGGATGTACTTATATTGCTGTGGTATGATGTTTTTAATTCTTCTGGGAAAATACCCAAAAGGGAAATAACTGGGTTTAATGGGTCTCTAATCCTCATTTTTTAAGGAATTTCCACACTGATTGAATTCTGGGGGGTGGGGGGGTCTTCTTTTAAAATAAGAAAAAATAATAATAACCTAACAATGTCCTTGATGTTCCTAGAAATAAAAGCATAATCCAAACTCAAAACTAGAAGAAAAAGTATGAAGATCAAAGTATAATTCAGTGAACTTGATATGATTAAAAAAGGAAACAACAATAAATCAAGGAATGAGCTCTTTTAAAGCATGACCAATATAGATAACACAATCAAGGACAAATGAAAAAGATGAAGTCACAAAGAACACTGCTAAAATACACAATATTATTAACAACTACTACACAAATATATACACCATTAAACTGTAATATTCAGAAGAAATGAATGGATTCCTAGGTATTTCTAAATTCTCAAAATTGAAGAAAGAAGACTTAAAAACACTGAATTAGCAAATAACAGACAATGAAATTTAAGCAGCAGTGAAAAACGTATCAATGAATAAATGCTGAAGTCTGAATGAGATCATTAAGCCTTAACAGTATTACCCCTCAATAACTTTTGAATAAAATTAAAAGGACACAATACTCCCAAAGACACTCCTGAAAACTATGACTAATCTGATTGCAAACCAGATGAGGAAACAAACAAATAGTGAATGATAGATCAATTTCATTGATTAATATGGACACAAATATCCTCACATAATTACTGGAAATAAATTCAGCTAATCATCAAAACAATCATAGATCATGAACAAGTTGACCTCATCACGAAAACTCAAGGGTGTTTCAACACATGCATGTCAATTAGGTTTTTGTGGTATGGATATTCAGACACAAGGCATCCTTGGTGCCACAAGTCCAGAACTTCAGAATGCATGGTTAAAGAATAAAAGACAGCCTACAGAGCCTCAGTCTAAGGTAGGGTCAAGACCCACTGCATTAAGAAACATAGACTCTTGCCTTCATTCTTCCTAAACTTTGATTACTAACTTATAGTAGCCCTGAGGATCAGTTATGCCATTAACAGACCACCCTGTGCTTCTCCTGTCCCATATTGGAACTCCTTTTGTCCTTTATAATTGTCCTGCTTCTATCAATAAAAAATAATCATAGAAGGTTCTCATCAGGGTTGATTTTTCTTGAGATTATCTCAAACTGATGGCTCATGATTAAGGCAATCCCTCTGGGCCTTGTTGGGATGTAAACTGTACACTGACTCCAAGTAATCTCACATCCTCTGTGCTGCCACCTTTTCCCTCCAATGACCTGTTCAGAAGTTTGATTTACAGTGCTGCCTTTCTTCACCTAATTTGTACCTCTGCCCAGGTGGGAGGGAGCCTTTATTGATCTTCTGGAAATGTTTGAAAGAAAATTTATTAGTTGCTACAACATGGTTTAGCAGTCACAATTGAAAAAAGCAATGCACAAATAGACAGAAAAATCCAGGGAGATGGCTCAGTGGAATAAGCACTACCCTGGCAAGCACGAGGGCCTGAGTTCAATTCCTGGTTCCAGAAAAAAAAAAAAAAAAAAAGACAGAAAAACGGGTGAGTCAAGGATTTTGTTTGTTTTAAGGCAGATTTTTATTTGCTTATAATAATTGTTTATATAAATAATTGTTCATGGAATTGTATACAACCACTGTGTACGTTTTTTATTAAGTTTATTGAAATAATTTAGTTACACATAATTGTATTCAGCATAGAGAATTTTACCTGTATATGTTATATCTAGATTCCTCTTTATTTCCCATTTTGCTGCCCTTCGTTCAACTCCTGTTCTACTCCATATTTTAAAAGTTTTGTTTCCATCTTATGCTTGCTTCCTCACTTTTTTCTTTTCCCTTTTTCATTTTCCCTCTTACCTCCCTAGCGCCCCTTTCTTCTTGAACAATTGTTCCTATGTTTAAAGTAGAAATGAAACTGCTATTACAAAGCAGTTTGTAATAGCCAAAATCTTGGGACAAAAAAAAAAACAAAAAACAAAAAACAAAAACCCACTACTCATGAAATGTTTAAAAAAAGATGTGGTTTTTCTATACAAAGGAATACTTCTCAGTCATAAAGGAAGGTAAACTGGAGACATTTATCTCTAGGCAGACGGACCTTGAGCCATATTCTTAAGTGAAATAAATTGGACAAATGTGTAAATAGTGCGTTGTCTCTCTAGTGTGAGATACTGAAAGTGCAAACAAAAATCAAAATGTATAATTGACATTGTGAATTAAGCATATTAGGGAATTTGAGCTTTGAATAACTCCACTGAATTATATCAATTTGTGAAAGTATTTGTCTATTCCGATGTTTGGAGAATTTTTATCATGAGTAGATTTTGGACTGTCAAATGTCTTTCTTTGCATGTCCTGAAAATAGTTACGATTTCCCCTTTAGTCTGGCGAGATGAATGATTAAATTATGCATTTTTCAAATGTCTACCCATTTTACACACATGGAATAAATGCCATTAGGTTTATGGGACCTTCAAAACATTGTTTCATTTGATTTGATAATAATCTGCTGAAGCTTTTCATATATGTTTTTATTAGAGTTTTCTACTGTAGTTTTCTTATGTTTCCTCTCATTTTAGAATTAGGGTGTTCTCCCTCATAGAATAAGTTGATATTCCTTCTCTATTTTCTGGAAGAGTTTATGACAGATGGGTATATTTGAATTTAAAATGACTTAGTAGAATTCACCATAGAAATCATGAGGGCTGGAATTTTTCTTTTTAGGTCATTATTGATTCAATTTAGTTAATATATCTAGCTCTCCAATATTATGTCTTTGCTGAAAATTCTGTGGCTTGTGTCTACACAGACTTAAATTTATTTATATTTAAATTTTGGAAGCTTAATTGTACATAATGTTTATTTATTATTTTTTAATATTCACATTGGAAAAAAATCATGTCTTCTATTTCTGGTTAGAGATATATCAATTTCTTGACCTGAAAGAACTAGATTTTGGTATCGTTTATTATCACTGTGGATATTCTATTTTCCATTTTAGTGATTCCTGTGGTAATTTTTACAATTCTTTTCTGAAGTTATCTGGATTTAGTTTGTTCTACTTTTGTAATTTCCTGAAATGAAGCATAAATTACAGATTTTAAATCTATCTTCTTTTCTAATTGCACATATTCAGTGTTGCAAATTGCCTTATAGGGGCTGAATTTACTGTATACCATAGATTTTGGTGAGATGGATTTCTGTTCAGTTTTTACTGAAAATAATTTTAAATATCTTGAGATTTCTTCCTGACTCATATGCATGATAAAGCATTCTATATAACCACCACATATTTGCGAGTTTCCCCCTTGTCCTTATTATTGATTTTTAGATTTTTTTTTCCCATGGGAGCTCTAGGATACGAATTTAAAATTTCTATATTTCAAATTTGTGGAAGTTGAGTTTATTGACTCATTGTATTAGACTCTGAGCTATCCTTGTGGATGTTTCCTATAAACTTCAGGAAAATGTATGTTTTGGGCTTGTTGGATGAAGTCTTATCTAAATGACAATTAGATCCAGTTGACTATCTAGAGAAGTTTCTTACTGATTGTATGCCTCCTTTAACTTTCCATTTATGACTAAGGATTGCTCAAATCTTTAATTCTAATAAGAATAAATATCCCTTTATATTGAATTTCCAATCATTTTATTCATGTATATTGGCATTCCATAATTAGTTGTATACACATGAGGGACTGATTTTGCATCTTGTGAAATGAACCGCTTAGTCTTTGTATGATGCCCTTCTTTGTCCTCGAAGATGTTCCTTGCTCAGAAATTTGTTTGAAATTAATTCAGTTACTGCTTGTGTTTTCATCAGTGTTGTGATTGTATAAGTGCTCTACTCCAATTTACTGTTAACTTCCATTTAATTACACTTAAAGTACTTTTTTTAAAAAAGATATCATTGGGTATTTTCAATTCTTTATAGTAGATGTGTGTTTTAATGGTTTTTTAGAGCCATTAATATTAAAAGTATATAGAATACACTTAATTGAATACCTACCCATTTGAATTCTTTTTATTCATTATTTTTTGTTTTCTATTCATTTTTGGAGGTTTTTTTATTTTTCATTTTCTTTTCCATAATTTTATAGATAAGCAAATAGTAATGAAACAGTTTCACATAAAATCGGTAGGACAGTTTCAATAATTAAAACACTGAATACATTCTGCTTACTGGTTAACTGCTGTACAAGATACGGACTTGAGATCATATTTACAAACACCATTAGAAAAAATCATTCTATTCATTAAGAGAATGTAACTATATGTCTATCCTAACCACTTTGAATACACAGATACAAAATGGAAATTCATTTGCATACCCTTTTTTTGTTAAGTTCCGTTATCTTAATATTATACGTGTGTAAACTCAGCAAAATATTCTAAAAGCGTCCAGTAGCCCATAATAGCATTGGGTCTTCTGTTTAACTGACAATGTCAGAAATTGTTGACCAGAGTCCCACACACCTCAACATAACAGCATGGCTTTATTTCCTATATTTCATCTTCATAATTTCTACTGGATGGTGAAGACCAAGGTAAAGCAGGAGCTATGCAACAAGAGTTGCAGCTTTTGGGTCTGATAAGGTCAGTGAAATCCCCTCAGGATTTATCCTGAGATCCTGTACCTCAGATTGTAGAACCTTTGTCAGTGTCAACCATGTGGATGAGTCACAGCCATTGCTTGGCCAATGTGCTCTCTGTGAAAGCCTGAGAGAATGATTTCTCTCCATGTGACTCTCCTTAGGCACACTCTACATCATCGATCACTTTCCTCTTTGGCCCCATAATCTCCTTGATCAGAAAATTTGTGACACTATCAAGTTACATGATGTCACAGTACAAGTTCCCATATGTCCTCAGGCTTAATTGAACTTAAAAGGCTAGGGCCAAAATGTTGGCTTTCCTTGCAGCCCTCCTTTTTCTCTAACTTTGGTCTGAAAACTTAAGTTGTTAACCATCCAGAAGACAAACTTATTGTTATTATCAAACAACTTAGGCTGTTAAGATTAACCTCACTGTCTACATATCAAAAATCTTAGGCATACAATGGAACAGGTATTTTTCATCAAGTATTGCTATGTTGAATTTTAAGTCCTTACAGAATATGATAAGAAACATTTAAAAATTGAAATATATGTTAAAAATAGGCATAAAAAATTATATGCTTCTCATGTTTGCACATAAGTCCAAAAATCTCACCATATACAACCTTGAAGCAGGACAGTCCCACAATATTCCTTTTACTGTCTCTTGCCTTCCTTCACCACCCCCTTCTTCATGAACATCCATCTACCTGAGAGACATCATAGCAGCAACTGGCATGTCATGACAAGCAGCCCATATTCAGAATACCAGAATGACAGGCACTCCAAACATGAAACTACTATTACAAATTACCATCTGCAGTGCAGTAGCTTAGTTCACAGGTATCAGTAAATATAGTTAGTCAGGGTGAGAATCTTTCCAAATGACTGCTAGATTAAAACATCTTTTTTTCTGATTTTATTTTTTGGCATAAATTTATTGATAAACAAATAGCAATGAGAGTTTCAAATCAAATCTGTAGGATAGTTTCAATAATTAACACACTGTATACATTCTTCTTAGTGGTTAATTGCTGTACAAGATGTGGACTCAACATCCTATTTACAAACACCATTAGAAAAAATCATTCTATTCATTAACAGAATGTAACTGTATATCTATCCTAACCACTTTGAATACACATAAACAAAATGGACATTCATGTGTATATCCTTTTTATGTTAAATTCCGTTATTTTAATATTATAGGTGTGTAAACTCAGCAAAATACTCTAAAAGATTCCAGTAGCCCATAATACTATTGGGTCTTCCGCTTAACTGGCACTGTCAGAAATTGTTGACCTGAGTCCCCCACAGCTCAACATAACAGCGTGGCTTTATTTCTTATGTTTCGTTTTTATACTTTCCTTCTGGATGTTTAAGACAAAGGTAAAGCAGGACCTATGAAACAAGAGTTGTAGCTTTTGGGTCTGATAAGGTCAGTGAAATCTCCTAAGGATATATCCTGAGATACTGTACCTCAGATTGCAGATCCTTTGTCAGTGTCAGCTATGTGGATGAGTCATGGACATTGCTTGGCCAATGTGCTCTCCGTGAAAGCCTGAGAGAATGTTTTCTCTCTGTGTGACCCTCCCCAGGCACACTCTACATCATCGATCACTTTCCTCTTTGGCCACATAATCTCCTTGATCAGAACATTTGTGACACTACCGAGTTACATGACGTTACAGTACAAGTTCTCATAAATAATGAGTCATAATAGACTTTAGAAGGCTAGGGCCAAAATGTTGGCTTTCCTTGTAGCCCTCCTTTTTCTCTAATTTTGGTATGCAAACATAGGTTGTTAACCATCTAGAAGACAAGCTTGTTGTTATTATTGAACAACTTAGGCTGTTAAACTTACCTCACTATCTGTCTACATATCAAACATCTTAGGGATAATATGGTACAGGTATGCTTCATCAAATATTGATATGTTGAACTTTAAGTCCGTACAGAATATGATTAAAAAACATTTAAAAATTTCAATATTTTTTAAAAATAGGCATAAAGAATTATATACTTCTCATGTTTGCACATAAGTCCAAAAATCTCACCATATACAACCTTGAAGCAGGACCATCCAACAATATTCCCTTTCCTGTCTCTTGCTTTCATTCACCACCCCCTTCTTCTTGAACAACCGTCTACCTGAGAGACATCATAGCAGCAACTGGCATGTCATGACAAGCTGCCCATATTCAGAAGACAGAATGACGGCACTCCAAGCATGAAACTACTATTACAAATTACCAACTGCAGTGCAGTAGCTTAGTTAACAGGTATCAGTATATATAGTTAGTCAGGGTGAGAATCTTTCCAAATAACTGCTAGATTAAAAAATCTTCTGAAGATTCTCAGGATCATTGCCTTGCTCATCTTCCACATATAACTGTATGGCTTGACATTGTCATGTTTCCTAGCCCTTCTCCTTTCCCTCTCTTGATTAGTTAGTCCTTGAGATCCTGCTTTCCTTTTACATGTATGATATCTTTCTATATGTATTTCTCCTTTTGAGTTCTTATACTAGGGAGACTATGTGATATTTACTCATGTGTGTCTGGTCTATTTCACTTATGAGTATATGTTCAACTGGCATTCACTTCAATATAAAGGCTTGGAGTTTATCATTCTTAATAGCTGAATAATACTCCAATGAGGAAAAATGCCACAACTTTTTCAACCATTCCTCAGGTAATGGGCATCTTGGCTGTTTCCAATATTTGGCTATCACAAATTGTGCTGTTATAAACATAGGCACACATATATCACTATGATATGATG
>NW_004525040.1:159421-166338 GCF_000260255.1 Octodon degus
ATGCTGATTTTATCACAGTAGCCTTGTAGTATAATTTCAAGTCAGGAATTGTAATGCCTCCTGCCTTGTCTTTATTGCCCAGGATTGCCTTTGCTCTTCTAGGTCATTTCCAGCTTCAGATAAATATTTGAATGATTTCTCTGTCTGTGAGGTATGGCAGGGGTAGTCTGATAGGGACTGCATTAAATCTGTACAGCAATTTTGAGAGTATGGCCATCTCCACCATGTTGGTACTTCCTATTCAGGAGAATGGAATATCTTTCCATTTTCTGAAATCCTCTATGATCTCTTTTTTAAGGGTACTGTAATTTTCCGTGAAAAGTTCTTTGACTTCTTTCTTAGATTAATTCCAAGGTATTTCATTTTCCTCAGTGCTATTGTAAAAGGTATTACTTCTATAATTTCCCTCTTTGTGTGTTTGTTGTCTGTGTAGAGGAATGCTATTGACTTTTGGGTATTGACTTTATAACCTGCTATGCTACTGAACTTCAGTATTAATTCCAGTAGCTCCTTGGTGGAGATTTTTGGGTCTTCTAAGTAAAGTATCATGTCCTCTGCAAATAAAGATAATTTAAATTCTTCTTTGCCTATTCTTATTCCTTTTATTTCTTTCTCTTGTCTAATGGCTGTAGCTAATAATTCCAGAACTATATTGAATAGGAGTGGTGATAGAGGACATCCTTGTCTTGTAGCAGATCTAAGAGTAAAAGATTTTAGTTTTTCCCCATTTAGGTTTATGTTAGCCGTTGGGTTTTCATAAATGGCTTTTACCAGATTGAAGTAGAGGCCCCGATTCCAAATTTCTGTAGGACTTTGAACATGAATGAGTGTTGGTCTTTGTCTAAGCCTTTCCTGCATCAATGGAGATGACCATGTGGTTTTTAGTTTTCGCTCTATTGAAATAGTGTATTACACTGATAGATTTTCGAATATTGAACCATCCTTGCATCCCTGGGATGAATCCTACCTGGTCATGGTGTATGATCTTCTTGATGATTTGCTGTATTCTATTTGCTAGTATTTTATTGAGGATTTTCACATCTATGTTCATGAGGGAGATTGGCCTGTAGTTCTCTTTCTTAGTTGCATCTTTCCATGGTTTTGGTATTAATATAAAACTTGACTCCAGGAATGGTTTTGGGAGGATTGATTCCTTTTCAATTTCATAGAAGAGTTTGAGGAGTATAGGGACTACATCTTCTGTAAATGTCTTGCAGAATTCAGCTGTGAATCCATCTGGACCTGGACTTTTCTTTGCCATAGGTTTTTAATTAGTTCTCGTATTTTATTCGCTGTTATTGGGCTATTGAGAGTGGTTATATCTTGTTGATTCAGTTGTGGTAATTTGAACCTTTCTAGGAATCTGTTCTGTGAGAGTAAAGATTCTCAAAGTAGCTTTGATAATCTTCTGAATTTCCACTGTGTCTGTGGTAATTACACCCTTTTCATTCCTTATTACTAGTATTTGAATTTTTTCTTTCCTCTGTTTGATGAAGTTAGCAAGGGGCTTATCGATTTTATTTCATCTTACAAAGATCCAGTTTTTTGCTTTTTTAATTCTTTCAATTGTTTCCTTTGTCCCAATTGAATTAATTTCTGCTCTAATCTTTATGATTTCCTACCATCTTTGGGCTCTGGGTTTGGTTTGCTCTTCCTTTTCTAGTTGTTGAAGGTGCAACATTAGGGTAGTTATTTGTTTCCGTTCTGTTTTCCTAATGTGTGAGTTCACAGCAATGAATTTCCCTCTGAGAACTGTTTTCATCGTATCCCATAAATTATGATAAGTTGTGCTTGAATTTTCATTGAATTGTAGATATTGTTGAATTCTTGTTTAATTGCATCTGGGAACCATTGGCTACTGAGTAGGGTGTCACTTAATTTCCAGGTATTTAAGATTTTTTACTGGTTTCTTTTGTCATTTATTTCCAGTTTCATTGCACTGTGGTCAGATAATGTGCGTGGGATAATTTCTGTTTTCTTGCATATACTTAAGCATGACCTATGGACCAGTATGTGGTCTATTTTAGAAAATGACCCATGTGCAGCTGAGAAAAATGTGTAATCAGCTGTATTTGGAAGGAACACTCTGTATATGTCCACCAAGTCCATTTGTTTCAAACTCTGGTTCAGTTCTGTTATTTCTTTGCTAAGTTTTTGTCTGGTTAACCTATCCTTTGGAGATTAGGGTGTGTTAAGGTCTCCTGTTAAAATAGTGGTATTGGATATTAGATTTTTCTTGTCCCTTAAGATTTGCTTTATATAGTTGTGCTCCCATATTTGATGCATACATATTTATGAGTAATACCTCTTAGTCTTGAATTTTGCCCCTAACCAGTATATAGTTGCCTTCTTTATTTCACTTGACCTTTGTTGGTTTGAAGTTGAGAGTAGTTGTTTTGTCTGAGAATAGGATTTCTACCCCTGTTTTTTTCTAGGTCCTGGGGCATGTAGTACTGTTTTCCATCTTTTGACTTTCAGCCATGAATGTCTTTATGAGTTAAATGTGTTTCTTGTATACAGCATATTGTTGGATTTTGTTTCTTAATGCACAGTCCAGCCTATGTCTCTTAATTGGTGAATTGAGTCTATTTACATTGATGGTTAGAACTGAGATGTATTGACTTACAGTTGCCATGTTATTTACCTGTTGTCGTTTACTCCGTTTTCTCCTGTGTTTAATTGCTTACCCTATTTAGTCGGTTTCTTCTGATCTTGTTCACGAAGTTCTGATCATTTTGGTCCCTCTCTAGAACATCTTTCAGTAGCCTGTGTAAGGTTGGCATTGTCATCACGAAATTCCTTAGCTGTTCTTTGTCATGGAAGTATTTCACTTCTCCATCAAACTTGAAAGAGAGTTTTGCAGGGTATAGTAGTCTGGGCTGCAATTTGTTTTCATAGAGGACCTAAAGTACTCTGCTCAATGATCTTCTTGCCTGCATGGTTTGTGAAGAGTAGTCGGCCGTAATTCTGATGGGTTTTCCTTTGAATGTGATCTGCTTCTTTTCTCTAGTGGCTTTCAGTAGATTATTTGTCTGCTGAATTTCTGGGATCTTGACTATTATGTGTCTCTGCGTGTTTTTCATTGGGTTGAGGTTACTTGTCATTTCTATGCTTCAGTTATCTGAATGTCAGATTGTTTCCTCATATTTGGGAAGTTTTCTGCTATTTCTTCTGCCCATATTTTTTTAATGTCATTTGTATTGACTCCTTCTTTCTCATTGATGCCTATTAGTCTCACATTGTTCATCTTTGCATCATCTTGCAGGTGATGGATTATTCTTTCCTGCGTCCTTGTTGTTTTTAAGAGATCCTTTTGTACCTTTTCACTAGCTGCACCAGCATCTTCAAGATCTGAAACTCTGTCTTCACATTTACTTAAACAGTTTGCAAGCTTGTGATTGAGATTTTAATTTCCTCCATATCTCTTTGACTCTGCTTCATGCAGTCTATTTCTTTCCTGTATTGCTCATTCAATGAATCCGTCATTTTTCTAATTTCCTCTATTTTTTATCAATATCTTCTTTAGAAGCAGTTATAAATTCTTTTACTGCAGTGTTTTTTTCATGTTGCGTTTCCTCCCTCTGTTGCTGTAGCTGCTTCTTTACTTCAGATGCTATGAGTTCTGAGATTTCTTTTTTTTATTTCAGAAAAGAATTGCGCTCTGATTTCCTCTATATCTTTCTGCTGTTGCCTATTTACTATCAACACTATTAATTTATGCATTTGAGCTGAGCTAGTGTTCTCCGCACTTGTCCTGTGTGGCCACTGGGTTTCCTCCATATGTTTCTGCATTTGATTCTTTACTGCAGATGTTATTAATTCAGGGATTTCTTTTTTTATTTCCAATCTGAGTTCCTCTACACCTTTCTGCACCTGTTTCTTTATTTCAGAAACCATTGATTCATTGCTTTCAGCTGTGTGATTCCCAATTTGTTCTGTGTTAGTGTCCTCTGCACTTTTTATGGGTGGGCTTGGGTTCTCAGGTTGCATTTTGTTCCTTCTCGTCATTTTGTGTAGCACTGTCTACTGACCTTTGTTGTAGATCTTTGTTGTAGTTATAACCTTTGCTCGTACTGAAGTTCAGGTGCAGCTCTACAAATTTTGGATTTATCCAGGTGTTCCTTTCTTGGGTCTGGCTGTTGTGCTCAGCTTCTTCCTGCTGCTGCCCTTGAGGGTGTACTTGTTGTGCCCCTGTGGCAAGATGTTCTGCTCCTGGACTAGCTGGGTGGTTCTATCCTCTATACTCTCTGCAGGGATTGCAGTTGCAGGGTTACACCACAGGCATGTATGCCAGGCCAGAGCTGTTCCTGCAGGTGGCAAAGTGGAGTAGGGGGGAGAGGATGCTCTCCCACACCCTCACTGAGTCTGGCCTAGGACTGGGTCTGCGGGTTCCTGGAATGCGGCCGAAATTCCTACTCTTCATGCGGGGTGGGGGAGGTGCTGCGGCAGTGGTGGGGGGCGTCCCAAGGGGATGGGCTAGGGTCTTGCCCACGCTGCGCCTGGGCTGGGACCGGTATTTTGTCCCGCCGGTGCAGGATAGGGGGAAGCTCTCCCACACACTCACCGGACCTGGGCTAGGACTCTCTATTCATTTCTGTACTTGTCACTTATTAGTAATTTTTATTTGTTTTATTAGTATCCCTAGAATTTGAAATAATCACTTATAACTAATGTAAGCTGCTTTCAAATAACATTTCAATACTTCTCTGGGAGGGCAATTAACTGCCAATACCCTTAAACTCTTTCTCTTTTTACTATCATTCTTATCATTAATATCTCTAATCTATAGTTGTACTCTCTAAATATGATGTGGATTTTTCAATTTGAATACATTGATTTCTGTCAGATCTATTAAAATTAAAATGGTTTCTTGTTAAGCCTTGTGTTTATTCCTTCTCTTGTGTTTTGCTTTTATTAATAAGGTTCTAAGTTCGTGGCCTCTATGATCAGCATTCCTTCTGAAACCCAGGGCTTTGCACTTTCTAGATGAGTGTGCTTCCCCTGAGTTATGTCCTAAGTTCCAGAATTCTTCTGAAGAGCTCAATACTTCCTGCAAAGCAGGTATACTGGCAAGGTATTCCCTCAATTTTTGCCTGAAAAACTCTTTATCCTTCACTTAAGAATGTAAAACTTATCTGTAGAACAGTTTTTGGTTTCCAGAGAAATTGTGAGGAATGTACCAAGATGTCCCTACTGTCTGCCACTATCTAAGCACCACATCCATCTCTACGAACATCCAGCCTTATTTTATACTTAACTTTTAAATTAAGTGAATGCATCTCACCCTCCTATACTTTACACATACGGACATATACTTGCTTCTATACATTTCATGACATTTTTTAAATGGCATAATGACCTACATGTACCATAACATAGCTTACCTCCCCTACCACGTCTGTACATATGGTGGCATCTGTTTTCTGAGCCCCAAAAAAGTGAATTTGTACATTATCCTTACTTTTGACTTTTCCAAATATCTTACAGTTGGATAATTAAAGTATGTAGCCTGCTTAAATAACTTGCAAGGTAATATGACTTCATTTTTGTGTGTTCTTAAGTTGATAATACTTATCTTTTTATACTGCCAAATAGCACTCCATTTATCTACATGTGCAATACTTTATTTGTCCATTCAGCTACTAAAGAAAATATAAATAGCTTTCAAGTTTTTACACTTATGAATAAGCTTTGTTCATTTGGCTAAAATAATGAAACCAACAATAATAAAATCCTATATGAACTGGATGTTAACAAATCCTAAATTTCCATAATGATTGATCTTTATTTATATAAAAGAGAAATATACTTACTGTTTAATTCCCAAGACAATCCATGTTGATATACAGTAAATATCTACTCAATAAATAAATTTACCTCCATTGATTAAAAAATTGTTTATACAATATATATGTCCATTCATTCATAAATACAAATGGTTATATTTTTTAGCATACTGTTGTAAGCACTGAGTCCTGAATTAATGAGTAGAAGAAAATTAGTAGTCTTAGGGAAAAGTTTCATTTAAAAAACAAGAAGAAGCAGAAATAATAGGAAATGGATAGTGACTAAAGGGAAAATAAAACAATATTAAGGAAACAAATTAAAGGAGAGAGAGAGAGAGAGAGAGAGAGAGAGAGAGAGAGAGAGAGAGAGAGGTCTTAATCACACAAAGATAATATTAATGAAAAAAATGTAAAATGAACACAAGAGATAAAAATATAGACTCATCAGGAAACCATACTCACAAAACAAAACATCCTTAACTAAACAAGAATATGCACATGAACAACAACAAACAATCAAGACTCAACAGAGAAAAAATTTATTCAACCGAAGAAAGAATAAATTCCTATGCATTTTCAAGTGGTTTGTTGCAAGACCAGATCTTTGAAAATCAGCAAATGACACAGCCCTCTCCTACATTCTTTATAATATGTGGATTTGTGTGGTGAATTGGCTGCGTGAGAAGTCAGGATATCTACATCCTACAAACATTGGCAACTATTCAAGCATACTCATCCCCAGTCATGTTGTTACGCAGGCAAAAGATCAGACCCATGCCGGTGGGACCAGTCCCAGCCCAGGGACTGGTCCAATATTCGAAAATCTATCAATGTAATACACTATGTCAGTAGAGCGAAAACTAAAAACCACATGATTATCTCCATTGATGCAGGAAAGGCTTTTGACAAAGTCCAACACTCATTCATGTTCAAAGTCCTCCAGAAAATTGGAATAGATGGCTTGTACTTCAATCTGGTAAAAGCCATTTATGAAAACCCAACGGCTAACATAAACCTAAATGGGGAAAAGCTAAAATCTTTTACTCTTAGATCGGGTACAAGACAAGGATGTCCTCTATCACCACTCCTATTCAATATAGTTCTGGAATCATTAGCTACAGCCATTAGACA
>NW_004525040.1:182833-197272 GCF_000260255.1 Octodon degus
CCATGAGAAATGATATAACACTGTATGGAAGGCAATGTATTGTACTTCTTCAAAGCTATGCCATTGTGAAGAAGCCATTCTCAGAGTAGTCTCACAATGTTTTCTTTTCTTTCTGTTAGACACCAGCCTGTGGGCTTTTCTTGGGGCTACTGTTGTTGGCCCATTCATGGATTCACCCTCAAGAAGTTTACTTTTCTGGGCATGCCTATAATTTATCCTGGGTGTTGACCTCATTCTTAATTTGGACATTTGTTTGACCATAATCTGTGTGATCCTGTGCTAAAGAGAACCAAGGCACTTGTTAGAACTTCGAAGTTTGTGTCTTTTGAAGCCTATGGCAAGTGGAGCTCTTCCTCCCTAACATTAAACTATTTAATTCAAAGAAATTGTAAGCCTTTATTTAACTTCCATTTAAATGGATGGAGGCTAAATATTCAGAGTCTTCATACAATGGATTCCATCTCTTGTTTTATCAAAATTTCAGTTATGTTCATGTGCCTCTGATCGACTCATCTCGCGACCTCTTACACTGCATACAGTATTCTGAATTTTTTTAAAAAACTCTTATTTCAGTACACATTTGTATCTGAGCCCTAGCTTAAAACTTCAAACTCAGAAATTGGAAATGATAAAGTACACAAAGTATCCAGACAGTAGTACCAAGAAACCAAGTAAGAGACTACAGAAAAAGTGCCTATCTCACATCTTAGATAGGGAAACCTCAGAGACCCTGGGAACTCTTGAAAACTTAGGAATATCTTATCTCACATGATTGGTGATGGTCTTCAACTACATTAAAACTGGTTTGGTGGGTTGGTGAGATAGCTCAGCAGACCAACCACCTGCTTAGGCAAGTACAGTGACCAGGGTTTGATACCCATCACCACAGGTCAAAAAGACGTAGTTTCTCTCTGTCCACAGACGTAAAATCTGTGGCTCTGCAGTGTTTTGGGTAGTCTAAGGAAGAAAACAATGAGCTTTGTGGGAAGCATTTTGTACATACAACCAAAATGCCTGTCACCTGAGGAATGGATGAAAAAGATGTGATTTTTTTATACAATGGAGTATTACTCAGCTATAAAGAATGATAAACTCGAAGCCTTTATATTTAAGTGGATATCACTTGAAGATACACTCATAAGTGAAACAAACAAGACCCACATGTGCAAATATCATATAGTTTACTTAGTGTAAGAACACAAAACAAGAAATACAAATAGGAGGATGCAACACAATTAAAAGGAAAGCCAGAATTTAAGTATTAAACAATGAAGAGAGAGCAAGGAGAAAAGCTAGAAAATATGAGAGGGACAAAGACATACATTTATATACACAAGATGGTTAAGGCAACTATCTTGAGAAAATTCAGCAGGTTTTTGAAATTAGCAGTAAATTGGTAGGATTCTCACCCTGACTATATGTGCTGATACCTGTGAACTAAACAACTACACTGAAGATAGCAATGTGTAATGGAAGGGTCCTGGTTGGAAAGCCTGTCAGTCTGGTCTTCTAAATATGTACTGCTTGTCATGACATACCAATAATTGCCATACTGTCTCTCAAATAAATGTTTCTTTTTTAAAAAGGGTAATAAATGAAAACAAGAGACAAGAAATAGTCATAGGACTGTCCTGCTACAATTCCATATATAGTTAGATTTCTAAATTTCTATATAAAAATATGTAATTGTTTATTCCTCTTTTGTAAATATTTTTTCTTTTTATAATTTTTTTCTTTTGTCTTCACATTTTCTAGGAATTTAAAGTTTAACATATCAATGATTAATGGAAAATACCTGTTCCATGTTATGTCTAAGATGTTTGATATTCAGACAGATAGTGAGCTTCAGCTCAACTGCCTAAGTTTTATGGTAATAACAACATGGACTGTAACATCCTGTAACTCAGTTATACCCCAAATTTGATGATCAAGGAGATTATGGAGCCACAAAAGAAAGGGATCAATGATTTAGAGTGTGACTAAGGAGAGTCACACGGAGATAAAACATTCTCTCATGGTATCACACAGAGCAAATTGGTCAAGCAATAGCCGTGACTCATCCATATGGCTGGCATTTGACAAAGGATCTATAAACTGCTATACAGAATTTCAAGGTAAATCCTGAGGGGATTTCACTGAACTTGTCAGATAAAAACATTACATTGCTTGTTTTATAGGTCTTAATTTATCTTGGTCATACCCATCCAGCAGAAAAGTATAAAAACAAAGTATAAAAAGCAAAGCCATACTGATATGCTGAGCTGTAACAGACTCCAGCCAACAACTTCTGACATTACCAGTCCTCTGGATAACCCAGTACTATTATGGACTACTGGACTATATTGGATTATTTTTCTGAATTCACGCACCTATAATATTTAAATGGCAATGGAATACCCATCTCTGACAAAACTAAACAAAAAATGGGGATACAAATGAAGGACCATTTTGTATCTGTAAATACAAACTAGTCAGGACAGATATATAGCTACTTTCTCTTAATTTAATGAGAAGTAAGATTTGTACTCATAGTGTTTGGACAGCATATGAAGTCTGCATCTTGTACTATGAATAACCACTATGAAGAAAACAATATGCAATGTATTAATTATTGAAACTGTCCTATTAATCGGGTTTTTTTGGTTTTTAAAATAATTTTATTGAGAAACAAAGAGCAATGAGAGAGTTCCCAAACTGATTAGTAGGACAGTTCCAATAATTAGTACATTGCGTATAGTTCTCTTCTTAGTGGTTATTCATAGTATAAGATGCAGACATGATACCATGTCAACAAACACTATTAGAACAAATCTTTCTATTCATTGAATTAAGAGAAAGTAGCTATATATCTAACCTAACTATATTGAATATACAGATAAAAAATGATCCTTCATTTGTATCCCCATTTTTGTATAGTTTTGCTAGAGAAGGGTATTCCATTGTCATTTAAATATTGTAGGTGCATGAATTCAGCAAAATAATCCAATATAGTCCAGTAGTCCATAATAGCAGTGGGTTTTCAATAGGACTGGCAATGTTAGAAGTTGTTGACTTGAACCTTTTACAGCTCAGCAAATCAATGTGGCTTCACTTTGTATACTTCGTTTTTATACTTTTCTACTGGACGGTTAAGACCAAGATAAAACAAGACCGATATAACAAGAAATGTAACCTTTGTATCTGACAAGTTCAGTCAAATCCCCTCAGGATTTACCCTGAAACCCTGTACCGCAGTTTGTAGATCGATTCTCAGTGTCAGCCATGTAGATGAGTCATGCCCATTGCTTGAACAATTTGCTCTCTGTGAAAGCCTGAGAGAATGTTTTCTCTCCATGTGACTCATAAGGAGTAAGCTTTAGAATGAAAGTAAATCTTTATGTTAGCAATTTTCTTTTGTTTTTTTTCCACAATTTTATTGAGAAACAAATAGCAATGAGACAGTTTCAAACCAAAATGGTAGGACAGTTTCAATAATTAACACAATGCATACATCCTTCCTAGTGCTTCATTGCTGAACAAGAAGCAGACATGATATCATACTTACAAACACCATTAGAAAAAATCTCTCTATTCATTAAGAGAATGTAACTGTATTTTGATCCTAGCCATTTGAATACACAGATATGAAATGGACATTCATCTCCATGCCATTTTTGTTGTTAAGTTCTGTTGTATGAATATTATAGAGGTGTAAACTCAGCAAAATATTCTAAAATAATTCAGTAGCGCATGATAGCATTGGGTCTTCTGCTTGATTGGCAATGTCAGAAATTGTTGACCTGAGTCCCCCACAGCTCAACATAACAGCATGGCTTTGCTTCTTATATTTCATTTTTATTCTTTTCTGCTGGATGGTTAAGACCAAGGTAAGGCAGGACATATGCAACAAGAGTTGTAACATTTTGGGTCTGATACGTTCAGTGAAATCCCCTCAGGATTTATCCTGAGATCCTGTACCTCAGATTGTAGAACCTTTGTCAGTGACAGCCATGTGGATGAGTCATGGCCATTGCTTGGGCAATATGCTCTCTGTAAAGCCTGAGAGAATGTTTTCCCTCCATGTGACTCTCCTTAGGCACACTCTACATCATCAATCACTTTCCTCTTTAGCCCCACAATCACCTTCACAGAAAATTTGTGACACTACCGAGTTACATGACGTTACAGTACAAGTTTTCATATGTCCTGAGGCTTAATTGACTTTGGAAGGCTAGGGAAAAAAATGTTGGCTTTCCGTGCAGCCCTCCTTTCCCTCTAATTTTGATCTGCAAACTTAGGTTGTTAACCCTCCAGAAGACAAACTTATTGTTATTGCCATACAACATAGGCTGCTAAGCTTAACCTCACTTTCTGTATGAAAATCAAACATCTAAGGCATAACATGGAACAGGTATTTTTCATCAAGTATTGATAGATTGAACATTAAGTCCCAATGGAATATGATGAAAAAACATTTAAAAATTAGAATATATTTTTAAAAACAGGCATAAAAAATTATATACTTCTTATGTTTACACATAAGTTCAAAAATCTAACCATATACATTGAAGCAGGAAAGCCCCACAATATTCCTTTTCCTATCAGTTGCCTTCATTCATGACTTTCATTCATGACCTGCCAATTGCTGGTCATGACAAGCAGCCCAAGGTCAGAACACCAGAATGACAGGCTATTCAAGCATAAGAATACCTCCACAGATCATCATTTTCAGTGCATTGGATTAGTTCACAGTTATCAGTATATATAGTTAGTCAGAGTGAGAATCTTTCCAATTAACTGCTAGATTCAAAAATCTCCTTGAGAGTCTCAGCATCACTGCCTTGTCAGTCATCTACATATAATTGTATGGCTTGACATTTTCAGCTTTCCTAGCTCTTCACCTTTCCCTCTCTTGATTAGTTAGTCCTTGAGATCCTGCTTTCCTTATACTTGTATTATATCTTTCCATTTGTATTTCTACCTTGGAGTTCTTATACTAGGGAAACTATATGGTATTTACACATGTATGTCTGGTTTATTTCACTTATGAGTATATGTTCAAGTGGTATCCACTTCAACATAAAGGCTTTGAGTTTATCATTCTTAATAGCTGAATAATACTCACTTGTGTAAAAATAGCACAACTTTTTCAACCATTCCTCAGGTGATGGGCATCTTGGTTGTCTCCAAGATTTGGCTATCACAAATTGTGCTGCTATAAACATAGGCACACATATATCCCTACGATATGATGTTCTCAGATCCTCTCAGAAAATTCCCAGTAGAGGAATAGCTGGTTTAAATGGGAGTTCCAGTCCAAGTTTTCTAAGGAGTCTCCATACTGAATTCCATAATGGTTGTACCAGTGTACATACCCACCAGCAGTGGAGAAGGGTTCCTTTTTCCCCACAGCCTCTCCAACATTTGTTGTTGGGTGATTTCTTTATGATATCCATTCTTTCTGGGGTGAGATGATATCTCAATGTGGTTTTAATTTGAATTTCACTAATGGCTACTGATGTGGAGCATTTTTTCATACATTTATTCGCTACTTTAATTTCTTCCTCTGAAAAGTGTGTGTTTATCTGGGATGCCCATTTCTGGATTGGGTCTTTAAATTTTGGGGCCCTAGTGTTTTTAGTTCTTTATAGATTCTAGAGAGCAGACTTCGGAGTACTTATTTGTCATGATATTTTTCCAAATTTGTGGGTTGCCTTTCACTTTGTTGGTAATTTCTTTTGACGTGAAAAAATTTCTCAGTAAGAGCAGGTCCCAGTTGTTAATTCTTTCAGCTGTTTCCCGTGCGATTTTATTTCTGTCCATGAACTCTTTGCCTACTCCTATGTCTTCAAGAGTTCCTCCTACTTTCTTCTCCAGGAGATTTAGTGTCTCTGCTTTAATGTTTAGATCTTTAATCCATTTTGACTTTAGTTTACTGCATGGTGATAGACCTGGGTCAAGTTTGAGTATTTGCACGTAGAGAGCCAGTTTTTCCATTTGTTAAAGAAGCTATCTTTCTTCCAGTGAGTATGTTTGGCCCCTTTGTCAAAGATAAGGTGATTGGTGCTGGAATAGGAGTGGTGATAGAGGACATCCTTGTCTTCTACAAGATAAAAGAGTAAAAGATTTCAGGTTTTCCCCATTTAGGATTATGTTTTTGGTTTTTTTTTTTGTTTTTTTTTTTGTGTTTTGTTTTGTTTTGTTTTGTTTTGTTTTGTTTTGTTTTGTTTTGTTTTTTTTCTCCTTGAATGCCTTCAGGGCACTTTTGCATGTGTGGAGTGTTGTGGGGATCGAACTACAGCAAACTGAGGCTGCCAGCATTGTGGAAGCAGCCACTTAAAGAACTGAGCTAGGGCTGGGCCCCCCTCCATTTAGGATTATGTTAGCTGTTGGGTTTTGATAAATGGCTTTTAACACATTGAAGTAGAAGCAATTTATTCCAATTTTCTGTAGGACTTTGAACATGAATGAGTGTTGGTCTTTGTCAAAAGACTTTTCTGCATTAATGGAGATGATCATGTGGTTTTTAGTTTTTGCTCCATTGATATACTGTACTACATTGATAGATTTTTGAATGTTGAACCATCCTTGCATCCCTGGGATGAATCATACCTGGTCATGGTGTATAATCTTCATGATGATTTGCTGTATTCTATTTGCTAGGATTTTATTGGGGATTTTGGCATCTATGTTCATGAGGGACATTGGCCTGTAGTTCTCTTTCTTAGTTGCATCTTTCCCTGGTTTTGGTATGAATATAATACTTGCCTCCAGGAATAATTTTGGGAGGATTGCTTCCTTTTCAATTTCATGGAAGATTTTGAGGAGTATAGGGACTACATCTTCTGTAAATGTCTTGTAGAATTCAGCTGTGAATCCATCCGGACCTGGACTTTTCTTTGTCGGTAGGTTTTTAATTACATCTGGTATTTCATTGGCTGTTATTGGGCTATTAAGAGTGGATACATCTTGGCAATTCAGTTGTGGTAATTTGTACCTTTCTAGGAATCAGTCCATTTCTTCTGTGTCTTCTATTCTGTGAGTAAATATTTTCAAAGCAGATATTGGTAATCTTCTGAATTTCCACTGGGTCCATGTAATTATACACTTTTCATTCCTTATTGCTTCTATTTGAATGTTTTCTTTCCTCTTTTTGATGAAGTTAGCAAGGGGCTTATCGATTTTATTTAATCTTCCAAAGAACCAGTTTTTTGCTTTTTTAATTCTCTGAATTTTTTTCTTCATCTCAATTGAATTAATTTCTGCTCTAATCTTTCTGATTTCCACCCATCTTTGGGCTCTGGGTTTGGTTTGCTCTTCCTTTTCTAGTTGTTGAAGGTGCAGCATTACATAATTTGTTTGTTCCCATTCTGTTTTCCTAATGTGTGTGTTAACAGCTATGAATTTCCCTCTAAGAACTACTTTCATCATATTCCATGAATTCCGATAATTGTGTATGAATTTTAATTGAATTGTAGATATTGTTGAATTTCTTGTATAATTACATCTGTGACCCATTGGTTATTGAATAGGGCATCATATATTTTCCATTTATTTCACAGGTGTTTTTTTGTTTCTTTTGTCATTTATTTCCAGTTTCATTGCACTGTGGTCAGATAAAGTGCATGGGATAATTTCTGTTTTCTTACATATAATTAAGGATTATCTATGAACCAGTATGTGGTCTATTTTAAAAAATAACCCATGTGCAGCTGTGCAAAAAGTTTATTTAGCTGTGTTTGGGTGGAACACTCTGTATATGTCCACGAATTCCATTCTTTTCAAGCACTGGTACAGTTCTGTTATTTCTTTGCTAAGTTTTTGTCTGCTTGATCTATATTTTGAGAATAATGGGGTGTTAAGGTCTCCAGTTAAAGTTGTGGTATTGGATATTAGGTTTTTCATGTCCATTCAGATTTGCTCTATATAATTGAGTGCTCTTGTGTTTGGTGCATACATATTTATGAGTGTTACATCTTCCTCTTGAATTTTTCACCTAACCAGTATATAGTGGCCTTCTTTATTTCACTTGATCATTGTTGGTTTAAAGTTAAAACTGAGAATAGGATTGCTACCCATGCTTTTTTCTGAGTTGATGGGGCATGTAATATTGTGTACCATCCTTTGACTTTCAGCCTATGAATGTCTTTTTGACTTAAATGTGTTTCTTCTATACAGCATAGTTTTGGATTTTGTTTCCTAATAGACTGTGCCAGTGTATTTCTCTTAATGGATGAACTGAGTGCATTTACATAGATGGTTAGAATTGAGATGTATTGACTTATGATTGACATGTTATTTACCTGTTGATCTTTACTCCTTTTTATCCTGTGTTTAATTGCTTGCCCTATTTAGTTGGGTGCTTCTGATCTCATTCATGGAGTTCTGATCATTTTGCTCCTTCTCTAGAACACCTTTCCATAGCCTGTGTAGGGCTGCCTTGGTCATCATGAAATTCTTGAGCTGTTCTTTTTCTATTTTTTTAAAAGTAATTTTTTAACATTTATTTTTTGCCATAATTTTATTGATAAAAAATAGCAATGAGACAGTTTCAAATCAAATCGGTAGGACAATATCAAGAATTAACACACTGCATACATACTTCTTAGTGGTTAATTGCTGTACGAGATCCGGACTTGATATCCTATTTAAAAACACCATTAGAACAAGTTATACTATTCATTAACAGAATGTAACTATATATCTATCCTAACCAATTTGAATACACAGATACAAAATGCACATTCATCTGTACATCTTTTTTTTGTGAAGTTCCGTTATTTGAATATTATAGGTGTGTAAACTCAGTAAAATATTCTAAAACAGTCCAGTAGAACATAATAATATCGGGTCTTCCACTTATCTGGCAATGTCAGAAATTTTTGACCTGAGTCCCCCACAGCTCAACATAAAAGAATGGCTTTATTTCTTATATTTCATTTTTATACTTTTCTTCTGAACAGTTAAGACCAAGGTAAACCAGGACCTATGCAACAAAAGTTGTAGCTTTTGCCTCTAACAAGGTCAGTGAAATCCCCTCGGGATTTATCCTGAGATCCTATACCTCAGATTGTAGAACCTTTGTCGGTGTCAGCAATGTGGCTGAGTCATGGCCATTGCTTGGCCAATGTGCTCTTTGGAAAGACTGAGAGAATGTTTTCTCTCCATGTGGCTCTCCTTAGGTACACTCTACATCATCAATGACTTTCCTCTTTGGCCCCATAATCTCCTTGATCAGAAAATTTGGGAAACTACAGAGTTACATGACGTTACAGTACAAGTTCTCATATGTCCTGAGGCTTAATTGACCTTAGAAGGCTGGGGCAAAAATGTTGGCTTTACTTGCAGCCCTCCTTTTTCTCTAATTTTGGTCTGCAAACTTAGGTTGTTAACCATCCAGAAGACAAGCTTGTTATTATTATTGAACAACTTAGTCTGTTAAGGTTAACCTCAATCTCTGTCTGCCTATAAAACATCTTAGGCATAATATGGAACAGGTATTTTCCATCAAGTATTGATATGATGAAATTTAAGTCCCTACAGAATATGATAAAAAGCATTTAAAAAATTAGAATATATTTTAAAAATTGGCATAAATAATTATATACTTCTCATGCTTGCACATAAGTCCAAAAATCTCACCATATACAACCTAGAAGCAGGACAGTCCCACAATATTCCATTTCCTGTCTCTTGCATTCATTCACCACCCCCTTCTTCTTGAACAACCATCTACTTGAGAGACATCATGGGAGCAACTGTCATGTCATGACAAGCAGCCCATATTCAGAAGACCAGAAAGACAGGAACTCCAAGCATGAAACTACTATTACAAATTACTACCTGCAGTGCAGTTGCTCAGTTCACAGGTATCAATATATATAGTGAGTCAAGGTGAGAATCTTTCCAATTTACTGCTAGATTAAAAAATCTTCTGAAGATTTTCAGAATTATTGCCTTCCTCATTTTCTACATATAAATATATGTCTTGACGTTGTCATGTTTCCTAGCTATTCTCCTTTCCCACTTTTGATTAGTTAGTCCTTGAGATCCTGCTTTCTTTTTACTTTATGATACTTTTCTATTTGTATTTCTTCTTTTGAGTTCTTAATAGGGAGACTATACGATATTTAATCATGTATGTTTGGTTTATTTCACTTATGAGTATATGTTCAAGTGGCATCCAATTCAATATAAAGGCTTGCAGTTTATCATTCTTAATAGCTAAATAATACTCCATTGTCTAAAAATACCACATCTTTTTCAACGATTCCTCAGGTGATGGGCATCTTGGTTGTCTCCAAGATTTGGCTACCACAAATTGTGCTGCTACAAACCTAGGCACACATATCACTATGATATGATGTTTTCAGATCCTCTGGGAAAATTCCCACTAGAGGAATCGCTGGTTGAAATGGCATTTCCAGTACAACTTTTCTAGGGATTCTCCATACTGATTTCCATAATTGTTGCACCGGTCTGCATTCCCACCAGCAGTGGAGATGGGTTCCTTTTTCCCCACAGCCTCTCCAACATTTGTTGTTGGGTGATTTCTTTATGATAGCCATTCTTTCTAGAGTGAGATGATATCTCAATGTGGTTTTAATTTTCATTTCATGAATGGCTACTGATGTGGCGCATTTTTTCATATATTTATTCGCTTCTTTAATGTCTTCCTCAGAACTGTGTGTTCATCTCGGATTCTCATTTCTGGATTGGGTCTTTAAATTTTGGGGCCCTAGTGTTTTTTAGTTCTTTATAAATTCTAGAGAGCAGACCTTTGTCTGAGTACTTATTTGTCATGATTTTTTCTAAATTTGTGTGTTGCCTTTTCACTTTGTTGGTAATTTCTTTTGATGTGAAAAAATTTCTGAGTAAGAGCAGGTCCCAGTTGTTAATTCTTTCAACTGTTTCCGTGTGTTTTGATTTCTGTCCATGAACTCTTGCCTACCCCTATGTCTTCAACTGCTCCTCCTTCATTCTCTTCCAGGAGATTTAGTGTCTCACCTTTAATGTTTAGATCTTTAATCCATTTTGACTTCAGTTTAGTGTATGGTGATAGACCCGGGTCAAGTTTGAATTTTCGGCACGTAGATAGCTAGTTTTTCCAGTACCATTTGTTAAAGAGGCTATCTTTCTTCCAGTGAGTATGTTTGGACACTTTGTCAAAGATAAGGTGGCTGAGTGTGATCATAGGGGCTTCTGCATCTTCTAACCTATTACATTGATCCTCAGGTCTATTTTGATGCGAGAACCATGCTGATTTATCACGGTAGCCTTGTAGTATAATTTCAAATCAGGAATTGTAATGCCTCCTGCCTTGTCTTTATTGCCCTGAATTGCCTTTGCTATTATAGGTCTTTTCTGGTTCCAGATAAATTTTAGGAATGATTTCTCTATGTCTGTGAGATATGTCGGTGGTAGTCTGATAAGGGTTGCATTAAATCTGTACCGCAATTTTGGGAGTATGGTCACCTTCACAATGTTGGTTCCTCCTATCCTGGAGCGTGGAATATATTTCCATTTTCTGAAATCTTCTACGATCTCTTTTTTCAGAATGCTGTAATTTTGCTTGAAAAGATCTTTGACTTCTTTAGTTAGATTAATTCCAAGGTATTTTATTTACTTCGGTGTTATTGTAAAAGGTATTGTTTCTCTCATTTCCCTCTCAATGTGTTTGTTGGCTGTATAGAGGAATGCTATTGACTTTTGGGAATTGACTTTATAACCTGCTATGCTACTGAATTGCTGTATGAATTCTAGTAGCTTCTTGGTGGAGTTTTTTAGGTCTTCCAAGTAAAGCATCATGTCATCTGCAAATAAAGATAATTTAACTTCTTCTTTGCTTATTCTTATTCCTTTTATTTCTCTCTTGTGTAATGGCTGTACTTAATGATTCCAGAACTATATTGAATAGTTGTGGTGATAGAGGACATCCTTGTCTTGTACCAGATCTAAGAGTAAAAGATTTCAGGTTTTCCCCATTTAGGATTATGTTAGCTGTTGAGTTTTCATAAATAGCTTTCACCATATTGAAGTAGAGGCCATCTATTCCAATTTTCTGTAGGACTTTGAACATGAATGAGGGTTGGACTTTGTCAAAAGCCTTTTTGCATCAATGGAGATGATCATGTGGTTTTTAGCTTTTGCTCTATTGATATAATGTATTACACTGTTAGATTTTCGAATATTGAACCATCCTTGCATCCCTGGGATGAATCCTACCTGGTCATGGTGTATGATCTTCTTGATGATTTGCTGTATTCTATTTGCTAGGATTTTATTGAGGATTTTGGCATCTATGTTCATGAGGGAGATAGGCCTGTAGTTCTCTTTCTTAGTTGCATCTTTCCCTGGTTTTGGTATTAATATAATACTTGCCTCCAGGAATGATTTTGGGAGGATTGCTTCCTTTTCAATTTCATGGAAGAGTTTGAGGAGTATAGGGACTACATCTTCTGTAAATGTCTTGTAGAATTCAGCTGTGAATCCATCTGGACCTGGAATTTCTTTGTCAGTAGGTTTTTAATTACATCTTGTGTTTCATTGACTATTATTGTGCTATTGAGAGTGGTTATATCTTGTCCATTCAGTTGTCGTAAGTTGTTCCTTTCTAGGAATCGGTCCATTTCTTCTGTGTCTTCTATTCAGTGAGATTAAAGATTCTCAAATTAGCTATTGATAATCTTCTGAATTTCCACTGAATCTGTGGTAATTACACCCTTTTCATTCCTTATTGCTTGTATTTGAATTTTTTCTTTCCTCTGTTTGATGAGGTTAGCTAGGGGCATATCAATTTTATTTAATCTTTCAAAGAACCAGCTTTTTGCTTTTTTAATTCTTTGAATTGCTTTCTTCATCTCAATTGAGTTAATTTCTGCTCTAATCTTTATGATTTCTTCCCATCTTTGGGCTCTGGGTTTGGTTTGCTCTTCCTTTTCTAGTTTTTGAACGTGCAGCATTAGGGTATTTATTTGTTCCCATTTTGTTTTCCTAATGTGTGAGTTCACAGCTATGAATTTCCCTCTAACGACTGCTTTCAGCGCATCCCATAAATTACGATAAATTGTGCTTGACTTTTCATTGAATTGTAGATACTGTTGTATTTCTTCTTTAATTTCCTCTGTGACCCATTGGTTGCTGAGTAGTGCCTCATTTAATTTCCATGTATTTAAGGGTTTTCTCTGGTTCCTTTTGTTATTTATTTCCAGTTTCATTGCACTGTGGACAGATAATGTACATAGGATAATTTCTGTGTTCTTCCATATACTTAAGCATGACCTATGGACCATTATGTGGTATATTTTAGAAAATGACCAATGTGCAGTTGAGAAAAATGTGTATTCAGCTGTGCTTGGGTGGAACACTCTGTATATGTCCACCAAGTCCATTTGTTTCAAACTCTGGTTCAGTTCTGTTATTTCTTTGCTAATTTTTTTCTGGTCGACCTATCTTTTGGAGATAAGGGGCTGTTAAGGTCTCCTGTTATAATTGTGGTATTGGATATTAGATTTTTCGTGTCCATTAAGATTTACTTTATATACTTGGGTGCTCCAGTGTTTGTGCATACATATTTATGACAGTTATCTCTCCTCTTGAATTCTTCTACTAACCAGTATATTCTGCCCTTCTTTATTTCGCTTCATCACTGTTGGTTTGAAGTTGAGACTGTCTGAGAATAGAATTACTACACCTGCTTTTTTATGAGGAGCTGGGGCAAGTAATATTGTGTTCCATCCTTTGACTTTCAGTCTATGAATGTCTTTATGAGTTAAATGTGTTTCTTGTATACAGCATATTGTTGGATTTTGTTTGCTAATACACTTTGCCAGTCTGTTTCTCTTAATTGGTGAATTGAATTCATTTACATTGATGGATAGAATTAAGATGTATTGGCTTACGGTTGACATGTTATTTACCTGTTATGGTTTACTCCTTTTCCTCGTGTGCTTAATTGTCTCCCCTATTTATTTCGTTGCTTCTGATCTCATTTGTGGAGTTCTGATCATTTTGTTCCCTCTCTAGAACTTCTTTCAGTAGCCTGTGTAGGGTTGGCTTTGTCATCAAGAAATTCTTTAGGTGTTCTTTGTCATGAAAGTATTTCACTTCTCCATCAAACTTGAAAGAGAGTTTTGCAGTGTATAGTAGTTGCTGGAATTTGTTTTCATAGATGAGCAGAAGTATTCTGCTCCATGCTCTTCTTGCCTGCACGGATGTCTGCCGTAATTCTGATGGGTTTTCCTTTGAATATGATCTGCTTCTTTTCTCTAGCGACTTTCAGTAGAGTATTCTTGTGCTGAATTTCTGAGATCTTGACTATTATATGTCTTGGTGTGTTTTTCATTGGATTGAGGTTACTTGGAGTTCTGTATGCTTCAGTTACCTGAATGTCAGATTGTTTCCTCATATTTGGGAAGTTTTGTGCTATTACTTCTGCCCATATTTTTTTAATGTCATTTG
>NW_004525040.1:197402-206652 GCF_000260255.1 Octodon degus
TACACCAGCATCTTCAAGATCTGAAACTCTGTCTTCACATTTACTTAAACGGTTTTGCAAGCTTGTGATTGAAGTTTTAATTTCCTCTATATCTCTTTGACTCTGCTTCATGCGATCTATTTCTTTCCTGTATTGCTCATTCAAGGAATCCGTCATTTTTCTAATCTCCTCTATTTTTTTTATCAATGTCTTCTTTAGAAACAGTTATAAATTCTTTTACTGAAGTGTTTTTTTCAGCTTTGGTTTCCTCCCTATGTTTCTGTAGTTGATTCTTTACTTCAGATGCTATGAGTTCTGAGAATTCTTCTTTTATTTCATAAAAGAGTTCCGCTCTGATTTCTTCTATATCTTTCTGCCGTTGCTCATTTACTATGGACGCTATTAATTCATGCATTTGAGCCGAGCTAGGGTCATCCGCACTTGTTCTGTGTGGGCACTGCGTTTCCTCCATATGTTTCTGCATCTGATTCTTTACTGCAGATGTTATTAATTCAGGGATTTCTTTTTTTATTTCCAATCTGAGTTCCTCTATACCTTTCTGTAGCTGTTTCTTTATTTCAGAAGCCGTTGATTCCTTGCTTTCAGCAGTATGATTCCCATTTTGTTCTGTGTTAGTGTCATCTGCACTTTTTATGGGTGGGGTTGTGTTCTCAGGTTGCATTTTGTTCCTTCTTATCGTTTTGTGTAGCACTGTCTTCTGACCTTTGTTGTAAATCTTCATTGTAGTTATAACCTTAGCACATACTGAAGTTCTGATGCAGATCTACAAAGTGTGGATTTATCCAGCTGTGCCTGGCTTGGGTCTTGCTGCTGTGCTCAGCTCCTTCCTGCTTCTGTCCTTGAGGGTGAACCTGTTTTGCCTCTGTGGCAAGATGTCCTCCTCCTGGACTAGCTGGGTGGTTCTATCCTCTACCCTCTCTGTAGGGATTGCAACTGCAGGGTTACACCCCAGGCCTGTATGCCAGGCCTGAGCTGAGCCTGAAGGGGACAAGGTGGAGTAGGGGGGAGATGTAGCTCTCAAACACACACTCACCAGACTTGGGCTAGGACTGGTTCTGGGTGTTCCTGGAATGTGGCAGAAATTCCTACTGGGTGGGCTTGGTGAGGGAGGTGCTTCGGAGTGGTGAGGGGCATCCCAAGGTGGTGGGAGACGGTCTCACCCACTTCCCCTGTGCTGGGACCCGGAGTTGGTCCCACTGACACAGGGTAGCAGGAAGCTCTCCCACACACTCACCGGACCTGGGCTAGCACTGGGTCTGAGGGTTCCCAGAACGCAGCAGAAATTCCTACTGGGTGGGCATTGTGGTGGAGGTGCTGCAGAGTGGTGGGGGGTGTCCCACGCTGGTGGGAGAAGGTCTCATCCATGCTGCCCCTGTGCTGGGACCTGGAGTTGGTCCCGCCAGCACACGGTAGCCTGAAGCTCTCCCATACACTCACCAGACCTGGGCTATTACTGGGTCTAGCTGTTCTTTTTCATGACAGTATTTCACTTCTCCATCAAACTTGAAAGAGAGTTTTGCAGGATATCGTAGTCTGTGTTGGAATTTTTCTCATAGAGGACTTGAAGTACTCAGCTCCATGCTCCTCTTGGCTTCATGGTTTGTGAAGAGTAGTAGATCACTTTGAATGTGATCTCCTTCTTTTCTCTAGCGGCTTTCAGTATATTATTCTTGTGCTGAATTTCTGAGATCTTGACTATTATATGTTTCGGTGTGTTTTTGCTTGGGTTGAGATTACTTGGCATTTTGTATGCTTCAGTTACCTGAATGTCATATTGTTTTCTCACATTTGGGAAGTTTTTTACTATTACTTCTGACCATATTTTTTAATGTCCTTTATATTGACTCCTTCTTTCTCATTGATGCCTATTAGTCTCACACTGTTCATCTTTGCATCATCTTGCAGATGATAGATTATTTTTGCCTGCATCCTCGTTGTTTTTAAGAGAACCTTTCTTATCTTTTCACTAGCTGCACCAGCATCTTCAAGATCTGAATCTCTGTCTTCACTTTCACTTAAACGGTTTTGGAAGCTTGTGATTGAGATTTTTAATTTCCTCAATACCTCTTTGTGTCTGCTTCATGCTATCTATTTCTTTCCTGTATTGCTCATTCCAGGAATCTATCATTTTTCTAATCTCCTCTGTTTTTTTAATCAGTGTCTTCTTTATAAGCAGTTATAAATTCTTTTACTGCAATGTTTTTTTCAGATTGGGTTTCCTCCCTATGTTTCTGTAGTTGATTCTTTACTTCAGATGCCATGAGTTTTAAGAATTCTTTTCTTATTTCATAAAATTCCACTGAGTTCCTCTATAACTTTCTACCTTTGCTTATTTACTATTAATGCTATTAATTGATACATTTGAGCTGAGGTGGTAGAAAAGAATTCTGCTCTGAGTTCCTCTATGACTTTCTGCTGTTGCTTATTTACTATGGACGCTATTAATTCATCCATTTGAGCTGAGCTAGTGTCCTCTGCACTTGTTCTGGGAGGGCATTGGGTATCCTCCATATGTTTCTGCATTTGATTCTTTACTGCAGATATTATTATTTCAGGGATTTCTTTTTTCATTTCCAACCTGAGTTCCTCTATACCTTTCTGCAGCTGTTTTTTTCATTTCAGAAGCCATTGATTCATTGCTTTCAGCTGTGTGATTCCCAATTTGTTCTGTGTTAGTGTCCTCTGAACATTTTATGGATGGGCTTGTGTTCTGAGATTGCATTTTGCTCCTGCTTGTTGTCATTTTGTGTAGCACTGTCTTCTGACCTTTGTTGTAGATCTTTGTTGTAGTTATAGCCTTAGCACCTACTGAAATTCAGGTGTAGCTCTTCAAGGTTTGGCTTTATCCAGCTGTACCTGGCTTGGGTGTGGCTGCTATGCTCAGTTTCTTCCTGTTGCTGCCCTTGGGGGTGATCCTTTTGTGCCCCTCTGGCAAGATGTTCTGCTCCTGGACTAGATGGGTGCCTCTGTCCCATACACATTCTGCAGGGATTGCAGCTGAAGGGCTTCACCCAAGGCCTATATGCCAGGTCTGAGCTGAGTCTGGAGAGGACCAGGTGGAGTAGGAGTAGAGGAAGCTCTCCCACACACTCACCGGGCCTGGACTAGGACTGTATCTGGGGTTTCCCAGAATACAACAGAAATTCCTACTCTGTGGGTGGGCTGTAGGAGCTACTACAGAGTGATCGGTGGAGTCTCAAGAGTGTGAAAGATGGTGTCTCCCATGCTGTGGCTGGACTGGGACTAGTAAGTCCCGCAGGGGACGGGTAGCTGGAAGCTCTCCCACACGCTCACCAGGTCTGGGCTAGGACTGGGTCTGGGAGTTAGTGGAACGCTGCAGAAATTCCTACTCGGCAGGCGGAGTGGGGGAGGTGCTGCGGAGTCTTAGGGGCGTCCCAAGAGGGAGGAATAGGGTCTCACCCATGCTGTGCCTGGGCTGAGTGGAGTGGACCCTGCTGGTGCAGGTTAGCCAGAAGCTCTCCCACACACTCACTTTGCCTGGGCTAGGACTGGTATTAATCAGTTTTGAAACTGTCTCATTGCTATTTTTTCACAATAAAATTAATTTAAAATGTAAAATAAAAAAATAACATCAAGGTAATTAAAATCACACCCATATATATAAAAATCAAGATCTCAGATATTCAGTGCAGGAACAGTATGCTGAAAGCTGCGAGAGAAAAGAAGTAAATCACATTTACAGGAAAACCCATCAGAATAACAACAGATTTCTCTTCAGAAACCACCAAGGCAAGAATAGCATTGCACAAAATACTACAAGTCTTGCAAGAAAACAAATTCCAACCCACACTCATGTGCCCTGCAAAACTCTCTTTTAATTATAATGTAGACATGGAATACTTCCATGACAAAAAACAACTAAAGAATTTCATGATGATAAAGTCAACGCTATGCACACTACTAAAAGATATTCTACAGAGGGATCAAAATGATCGCAACTCCATGAATGAGAATGGAAAGAACCCAAAAAGTAGGGCAAACAATTAGACACAGGCGAAAAAGAGATATACAGCAGCAGTCTTTAAATTATTCTTTTGTATACAGCAGCAAAATATTTCCATCAGCATATTCTATGAATGGACTTCTTCTGGACTCTATGGGTCTTGATTCTCTCTGGGTGAAGAGGGTGAATATCAAGGAAATTTCAGTAGCTCAGTGTCACAAGAGACACCTAGCCACCAGTAAGCGTCATGGACACTGACCACATCCACCACATACTAGAACTTTGTGTGATATCCCATGCCCAAACTGTTACAAGTGCTGGTCATATATTTGCCATTCCAATATTTATATGCTTTAACTTTATTAATTATTTACTACCATGAAAACTTTTTCTTAGTTGATATTTTTGTATATATTAACCTAAACAAATATTGTGTGAGTACTCTGAATTGACCACAGACCCTTATATATTTCAACTTAATTTTAACTTTTGAATATTATCTTGAAATATTTAATATAATATTGAAATTATTGATATTTTATTAATCTTCTGAATATTGTTTAATTTTAATTCTTTATTTATAATTTATATTATTTCTTTGACTTATATTCTACTTATAAGACATTGTATGATATTTTCTCCTACCAATAGAAACTTTAAAAAGCAGGATCAGGGATATAGCTCAATGGAATAAGTGCTTTCCTGCACCTGGGGGAATCCACTGGAACAAAACTCAGGCACGCTGTTTGAGTGAGACCCTCTACCGCGCCCTTGGGACACCTCCACACCTCCAGACCCATGTCTCCAAGCCCCCCAAATGAGTAAGAACTTCTGCAATGCTATCAGGGCCCCAAGATGCAGCCCAAGCCCAGACCCAGCTAGTGCGTAGGAGAGCTTCTGGGCTTCCCCATACTCCTTGGGCCAGGGGCAAAATAGAAGGGCACCACAGGTTCACTGTTGCACCAGAGGGTCACAACAGGTTCACTTCCAAGGGCTGCAGCAGGAAGAAGCTGAACACAACAGCTAGACCCAGGCCAGGCATAACTGGATAAACTCAGACTTAATAGATCTGCACCCAAATTTCAGTAGGTGCTAAGATTATAACTGCACCAAAGTCCTAAAACAAAGATCAGAGGTCAGTGCTATACGAAATGACAAAGAGAAAGAGCAAAACGCAATCTCAGGCTTTGAGACCACCCTCAACAAGTGCAGAGGACACTTCCTCAGCTGAAATGAATGAAATGACAGCATTGGAAGTAAAGAAACAATAGCAGAAAGATATAGAGTAAGTCAGAGCAGAATTAATTTCTGAAAGAAAAAAGAAACCTCTGAATTCATACCATTTCAAGTAAAGAATCAAATTCAGAAACATATTGAGGAAACCCAACCTGAAAAAAAATCCTGCAAAAAAAGAATTAGTACCTGCTTCTAAAGAAGACATTGATTAAAAAAAAATAGAGGAGACTATAAAATGACGGATTCCTTGAATGAGCAATACAGGAAAGAAACAGACCGCATGAAGTAGAGTCAAAGAGATATAGAGGAAATTAAAATCTCAATCACAAGCTTGCAAAACTGTTTAAGTGAATGTGAAGACAGAGTTTCAGATCTTGAAGACACTGGTGCAGCTAGTGAAAAAGTACGAAAGGATCTCTTAAAAACAAATACGATGCAGGAAAAAATAATCCATCACCTGCAAGACGATGCAAAGATGATCAGTGTGAGACTAATAGGCATCAATGAGAAAGAAGGAGTCAATACAAAGGACATTTAAAAAATATGGGCAGAAGTAATAGCCAAAAACTTCCCAAATATGAGGAAACAATTTGACATTCAGGTAACCAAAGCACTCAGAACGTCAAATAACTTCAACCCAATTAAAAACACATAGAGACATATAACAGTCAAAATCCCAGAAATCTAGCACAAGAATAATATACTGAAAGCCACTAGAAAAAAGAAGCATGTCACATTCAAAGTAAAACCCATCAGAATTACGGCTGACTCCTCTTCACAAAACCATGAAGTCAAGAAGAGCATGGAGAAGAGTACTTCAAGGCCTCTATGAAAACAAATTCCAGCCCAGACTACTATACCCTGCAAAACTGTCTTTCATGTTTGATGGACAAGTGAAATACTTCCATGACAAAGAACAAATAAAGAATTTCATGATGACAAAGCCAACCCTACACAGGCTATGGAAAGATGTTCTAGAGAGGGACCAAAATGATCAGAACTCCACGAACAAGAACAGAAGGACCTGACTAAAGAAGGCAAACAATTAAACACAGGAGAAAAAGGAGGAAACAACAGCAGATAAATAACATGTCAATCATAAATAAATACATCTCAACTATAACCATCAATGTAAATGGACTCAATTCACCAAGTAAAAGAATTAGACTAGTACAGTGCATTAGGAAACACAATCCAACAATATGCTGTATACAAGAAACACACTTAACTCATAAAGAAATTCATATCCTGAAAGACAAAGGATGGAAAACAATACTACATGCCCCAGCACCTCAGAAAAAAGCAGGGGTAGCAATCCTGTTCTCAGACAGTCTCAACTTCAAATCAAGAATGATCAAACGAAATAAAGAAGGCCACTATGTACTGGTTAGTGGAAAAATTCAAGAGGAAGAGATAACACTCATAAATGTATATGCATCAAACACAGGAGCACCCAAATATATAAGACAAATCTTAATGGACATGAAAAATCTAATATCCAATACCACAGTCTTAAAAGGAGACCTTAAGACCCCTTTAGCCCAAAAAGATAGGTCAACCAAACAAAAAATTAGCAAAGAAGTAGCAGAACTGAACCAGATCTTGGAACAAATGGACTTCGTGGACACATACAGAGTGTCCCACCCAATGACAGGTGAATGCACATTTTTTTCAGCTGCACATGGGTTATTTTCTAAAATAGACCACATACTAGTCCATAGATCACGCTTAAGTATATGCTAGAAACCTTAAAAGGCATATTTACATTTTCCATTGACTTTATATTAGTTTTTCCTTGTCTCTTACACAGACACACACACACACACACACACACACACACACACACCAAAAAAAACCACGAAAAATATGTATATAACCTGAAATAAGATTGATACTATTTTTTTGGAAATCTGCAATGACATTTTAGGTGGGTTCATCTAATATAATTATATTTTACAAAGTCCTGTATAACTACCATTTTGAGAGCTCTTCACTCTTTATCCAGGACCATACAGTAACTTCTCTTGCCCTCTGGATTATTTATTTTCTATATGCTACATCTGGAGATACTAGCATATTGCAAGCTTGTATATTTGGAAAATATTTTGCTTTCAGTTTTCAAATGTATGTATACTAAATATAAAATTCTATAAGGACAGATTTTTTTCAGTCTTTTGAATAAATTAGTTAAGTTTCTTACTTGTTTTTTTATTCTAATGTGCAATAAGTTATATTCAGTTTTGTTCTTCCATAGCTAATATATATATAATGTATATTATATATATTAATTATATATAATGTTTTAATGATTTTTTCTTTACAATTAGTTTTGGATAATTTCAGTTTTGTGTATCTTGCTATGATTTTATTCTTTTTATGCAAAAGTTTCATTTTTCTTGGAAATGTGGTGCTATAATTTTAACTAAATTCAGAAAATCTTTAAATTTTTATTGCCTACTCCCTTCTACTTTGAGAATTCTAATTATATGAATATCAATTTCTTGATTTTGGCACAGTAAGAACTATTATACTGCTGATCTGTAAACTCTTTCTTCTTCATGTTTATTTTAGCCAATTTTTATTGGTATATTCCTTTAAGTTTGTAAATAATTTTTTCACAATGTGCAATCTATTACTAATTTTGTGTTATGTATTCTTTTGGAAATATTTGTCTAAAATTCACTCTACATCTTATATTTTTCACATTTTAATATTTGTTTACAATTTTTAATTTGCTATATAATTATTATTGACTTTCAATAAAGTTAGTAAGTACAAAAAATAAAAATAATTAAATAAAATAAAATCAGGAGCAAGACAATGATGTCCACCATTTTCACCCCTATTGAATACATACCTGGAAACATGAAATGCAATTAGAAAACAGAGAGAAATGAAGGATATAAGGATTGGATACAGAATAAGTTAAATTATCAATATTTTCACATGACATGATACTCTAGAGGGCCCCAAAAGCTCAAACAAGAGTCTTGTAGATAGAATCACCAAATTCAGCAACATAGCGGGATACAAATTTGCCAGCTGAAGATCAGTAGCATTGCTTGTACACAAATAACACACCGAGAGAGAAATTAGGGAAATCATGCCTTTCAAAACAACATCGCAAAAAATGGAGAAAATATTCCAAAAATTTGTTGGGAACCAGTAAAAACCTACAACAAAAAAGTCAATATTGGGCAACAAAGGCAAGGCAGGATGCATTACAATCCCGGATTGAAATTATACTACAAGCCTACTCTGATAAAATCAGCATGCTATTGAAAAAAAAAAAAAAAACAGACCTAAGGATCAATGGAACAGATCAGAAGATACAGATACAACTACGAACACATTCAGCTGTCTTATCTTTAATGAAAGGGCCAAACATTTTCACTAGAAGAAAGATAGCCTCTTTTACATGGTGCTGGAAAAACTAGCTCTCCATATGATGAAACTTAAAACTAGACCCTTGTTATCACCATGCACTAAATTAAAGTGAAAATGGATTAAAGATCCAAACATTAAGACAGAAACACTAAATCTCCTGGAAGAGAAAGTAGAAGGAAATCTTGAAGATGTAGGGTTAGGCAGGCACTTCATGAACAAAAGTCAAACTGCTCAGGAAATACGTAAAAAAATCAACAACTGGGACCTCCACTTATTTCCAAGTTTCTGCATGGCAAAAGAAATTAACAACAAAGTGAGAAGGCAACCCACATATTTGGGGAAAAAAATCATAACCAAAAATCACTCAGACAAAGGTCTCCTATCTAGAATACGTAAAGAACTAAAAAGAATTAGGGCTTCAAAATTTAAAGATTCAATCCAAAAATGGGCATCTGAGATGAATACACACTTCTCAAAGGAAGGATTACAAGAGACAAATAAATACATGTAAAATTCTCCAGATCAACGACCATTCACCCAAATTTGTTTTTTTTCTTTTCAAAGTTTTATTGATAAACATAAAGCAATGAGACAGTTTCAAATCAAATCGAAAGTACAGTTTCAACAAATAATACACTGCATATATTCTTCTTAGTGGTTAAT
>NW_004525040.1:210647-216334 GCF_000260255.1 Octodon degus
TCTGCCCTTTGTTGTAGATCTTTGCTGTAGTTATAACCTTCACACATACTGAAGTTCAGGTGGAGCTCTACAGAGTTTGGAGTTATCCAGCTGCATCTGGCTTAGGTCTGGCTGCTGTGCTCAGCTCCTTCCTGCTGCGGACTGGACCTGGGCTAGGACTGGGTCTGGGGGTTCCCGGAAGTCAGCAGAAATTCCCATTCACCCAAATTATAACAACATTGAGATAACATCTAACCCCACAACGAATGACCATCATAAAGAAATCAACTAATAACAAAAGCTAGAGAGGCTGTGGTGGGGGGAAGGAACCCTTCTCCACTGCTGGTGGAAATGTAGACTAGTACAACCACTATCGAAATCAGTATGGAGACTCATCAGAAAACTAGGACTGGAAATCCTATTCAATCTAGCTACTTTCCTTCTGTGTATATTCCCAGAACTGAAAAGATCATACCATAATGATATATGTGCACCCATGTTTGTAGCAGCAAAAGTTGTCAGCCAAATCTTGAAAGCAACCAAAATGCCCATCACTGAGGAATAGATGAAAAAGATGTGGTGTTTTTATACAATGAAGTTTTTCTCAGCTATAAAGAAAGACAAACTCAAAGCCTTCAGATATAAGTGGATGCAACTAGAGACTATACTCAGAAGTGTAATAAATCAGACCGACACGTGTAAACATCATATTATCTCTCCCATTTAAGAACCTGAAAGAATAAATAAAACAAAGGTATAATAGATATAATAAAACAGAATGAAATTGAACTTAAGGATTAAACAACGAAGAGGAGAGAAAGAAGAAAAGATGAGAAAAATGGTAGGAGGCAAACATGCAAGTGAATATACAGGATAGCTGAGTTGAGTGTAGTAAAAATCTCCATCAGTTTTTTTTAAATAGCTGTTAATTTGTAGAACTTTCATCTTGACTAACTCAAGGTTGATATCTGTTATCTAAAAACTACATAGAGGACAGCAATGTGTAATTCAAAAACCATGCTTGAATACTTGTCATCTTGGTCTTCTAAATGTGTACCATTTTTAATGACATGAATTATTACTATAATCTCTTTAAAACAAAAATTTTTCAAAAGATAAAGGAAAAAAATAGAAAAGAAAAAATTAATGTTTCTTCAAAGCAAGCAGTAATATACAAGCATATGTCCAATCTTACATAACTATATCTGTTAATTTGAGCATTGGATTTGGTGATAAAAATAGATAATATATCAACCATTTTTAATCAGCTTTTCTTGGTTTGAAAATCTGTAACATGTGTATTGCTATATGTTACCCTGTTTCTGCCTTTGTTTCTCATTAAATTAAATTAAAAACAACATCCAAAAAAGTGAAATACTTAGTAATGACTATCACAAAGGACAAAGAACATTTATACAGTGAAATTTATAGTAGTTTGAGAAAAGAGATTAAGGAAGATTTGAGGAAATGGATAAATATTCCATGCTCCTGAATAGGAAGAACCAACATCGTGAAAATGCCATACTTCCAAAATTGTTATACAGGTTCAATCCAATCCCAAGTATTATACCATTATTACACCTCACAGAGCTAAGAAAACTTCCCTCAAATTCACTTGGAACCAGAAGAGACCCAGAATATCAAAAACAATCCTGGAAAACAAAGGAAATTCAAGATGTGTCACAATCACTGACCTGAAATTATACTATAAAGCTACCGTGATAAAATCAGCAGGGTATTGCCATTGAGACAGACCTGAGGATCAATGGAACAGATTAGAAGATGAAGACACAACTACAAACACACTCAGCCACCGTATCTTTGATAAAGAGGCCAAATATGCTAACTGGAAGAAAGATAACCTCTTTAATAAATGGTACTGTAAATTCTGGCTTTCCTCATGCTGAAGGCTAAATCCAGACTTTGAATTTTGAGTGCCTTAGTGGCCAGGAAATGCATGACTTGTGCTAATAACAATCTAGTTTCTCTCCCACAGTGTGAACTAGACATCCACCGACAGGTAACCCTCCATTTTAAGGACATTGAAGTGTACTTCAGTGAGATCAAGTCTGCATTTGGAAACAAAAAGTATTTGGTGGTGCTTATTTGTACCTCCTCAAGATGGGTAGAGGCCATGCCTACCAGAACTAAGACCTCCAGAGAGGTAGTAAAAACATTTATGGAATGATCATTGCCCATATGGGCTGCCCAGGATGGTAGGCTCAGATAATAGGCCTGCTTTCATGGGTAGAGTAGTGCAGAGCCTTTCCACTATTCTGAGCCTAAAATGGAAGCTATATACTGTCTACCTGCCCCAAAGCTTGGACCAGATAAAGTAACAACATCACACCCTAAAGAGCACCCTTTTTCAAACTGTGCCAAGGGACAGGTTTACATTGAGTGTCTGTGCTTCCAATGACCCTAAGCGATTATATTACACCCCATTCTGGAATGGGCTCACTACTTTTGAAATCTTTTGTGAAAGGCCACCACCTTTAGTGCAGGTGCTATAGGAACTATGGAAAATTGAGACACTGAACCTACAATAGCAACTGCAGAAATTACAAAGAATTACAACAGTGTTAAAATGCCACCCTCTCCAACTTCATGGCCCTTATACCCTTTTGAGCCTTGAGACCAGATGTGAAGATCCATGGAAACTCACCTATTGGGCTACCCAAGGGTCATGGTTTTTCTACAAAAATGGGTTATGTTTAGACAGGCCAATCTGACGGTGCTAAAGGATAACACTAAATAGAAGTTAAAGGTTTAACCACCATCTTTAGGTAGACATTATATTTCTTAAAAAGAAACATGCTTAGAGTGGGGAATGTAGGAGATGGCATCTTAAGTCAGAGGAACCATAGCATAGTGTCCTCCTATTCACCTTAGAAGTGGGAGAGGCTGAGGCAGGAATCAATTTAGTTGACCCCTCCCTAAAGTGTTTATATAGAAGACATCTGGGAAGGGCCACCTCCCTGTTTGGCCTTGCCTAGACTGCCCCAATCCCTTGCTCCCATTGCCCTGTCAAAACTTCACAAAAATGAAGGATATAAGGGAGGAAGCAGGATGAATTAAAGGAAGTAATCGCCAAATCATATAACCACATATAGCCATGAATCTCACCACCAAGGCAATGACCACACTCACTTGTAGGCACAACATTACAGCCAGGTCACCAAAGCAACCTAGAAAACTGTGCAAGCTAAAGGGGGATAAAGAACTGGGCCTTTGTGTTCCCCAATTGGAAGAGGGGGAAGCACATTGTTCACCACCTAGTTAATAAAGGTATTGTTATTCCTATAATTCAGTCTCCCATAAACAATAAATCCAACCTGGCCACTACAATTTGTGCTGTCTCATTCTGATTCCTTGACACCTATTATTCTTATATGCTTTTTACTTTGCATCACCTTATAGCTGCTGAATTTTTATTTCCTGGTTCCTTTTTAGTTTGAAGAGATTTTTCTTCTTTCATATTCATTAGCTGTCTGCTGTCTTTGAAATCTGAAAATGCATGTACAGTTTCATTCAAGTGTTTTTCCCAGCTTTCTATGTGGTTCTTAATTTCCTAGATATCTGTTTTAATCTGTGTTATGGATTCTTATTCTTTCCTGTATTGTTCATTCAATGTTTCCATCATTTTTGTATTCTTGTGTATTTTTTATCTGTGTCTTCTTTAGCTGTGCTGAGCAATTCCTTAACAACTGTTGTCATTTCTTTTTTGACCTGAGAGGTTATTTCTGACCTTATTTCTTTCGTATCTTGATGAACTTGTTTCTTTACTTCAGTTACTATAATTTAGAAATTTCAGGTATGTGATTTCCAAGTTTTTTTACGTCTTTTTTTTCTGGATTTCTTCTTGGTGAGCTAGAGAATTGAGATAGCCTTTTGTTCCTGCATTTTGTCATTTTTTGTAGCTCCCATAATCACCCAGACTTAGAAGTTGTGGGAGAGTGTTGAGGCATGTGTCAGTAGGTTTCTGTTATAGTAGTGAACAAGGTCAAACTCACTAATGTTCTCACTATTAATGGAGGCAACTGGCTAATCATCAAAGCTTCTGTGTAGTTGGTGTGTGTTTGCTGCATTCAATACAATCCCTTGGGCAGCCCAGAATCCTCCTATGTTCTTAAAATGTTGGAAAATTGCCAGCATAAGCTACAAAGCTGTTTGCTGGGGGCCAAGTGGTGCAGCTCACCAGAGTCCCAGAGGCCATCCAGGGTTCTACTAAGTTCTTAAATGGATGGACCAGTTGCAAGGAAATCTCTATATCTGAACATGATGGACCCATGGATCCCAGCACTCCAGGGTTTAGGTGGGCCATGGAGAATCCTATGTACTTAAAAGTTGGAACCATCACCAGCACAAATTCCACATATGTGTGCTGGCTGCTAAGCTTCAGAGCTTACCAGTCACCCAGAGGCTTCTCCAAAGTTTTTAAATGGTACTAGGAAAGCTCTGTTCTATAGGCACACAGGGCTCACAGATCAGAACTCTCCAGAGTCCCAGTGGGCTGCCTATGGTCCTAATTTCTTAAATTTTGGACAACCACTAGCACAAATTCTACAGTTGTACGTTGACTGCTAAGCATGAGACATTACCAATTCCGCAGGCTGCTCTGAGTCCTCTCCAAAGATCTTCTCTTGTGCAAATAAATCTCTGCATCTGTCTGCACTAGACCCACTGATCAAAGCTCTGTAGAATCTATGCACTACTCAGGGTTCTCCTAAGTGCATAAAATTTGAACCTGCTATCATAAAGAAATAAGCTAAAAACTAATGCTCAAGTAGCTACATTGAAGAGATCAATGTGTGATATAACAATTATAGTTGAATTCTTATCTTTTTAATTTGTATTATGTCTAATATTTCATCTATTATTATATTTATTATTTTAAAAGAAAAAATAAATTAAGGAACAATGCAAGGCTGTCCACTGTCTCTACTCCTTTTCAATATAGTTTAGGAAACATTGGCCAGAAAAATTAGACAGGAGAAAAATAAAGGAATAAAGATAGGAAAGGAGGAAATGAATTTATTATTTGCACATGAAATGGTACTTTATATAAAAGATGGAAAAACTCCACCAGAACATTTCTGTATTTCATAATCCAACTCTACAGCATAGTGGGATACAAACCCAACATGGAAAAGTAAATAGCCTTTCTGTAAACAAAAGAATCAATGAGAGAGAAACTAAGAAAACCACATCTTTCACAATAGAACTAAAAAATGAAATATTTACAAATGAATCTAATAAAGGAATTGAAAGGTCTATACAGTGAATGTTACAGTAATCTGAAAAAAGAGAACTAATAAGATGTCAAAAATGAAGATACTCCTTGTTCATGGATAGGAGGAACTAGCAATGTGAAAATGTGTTATGATTTCCAACACTTCTCAAAATGTTACAGGCACTGAAGGCAATCCCAATCAAGAAATCATTAGTATACCTCACACATCTAGAGAAAACCTTCCTGAAATTCATATGGAACCAGAAGAGTTCTAGAAAACTAAATAAAATCCTGGCCAACAAAGGCTAGGCAAAAGTCATTGCAACCTCTGACTTGAAATTATACTACAAAGCTATAGTGATAAAATCAGCAAGGTATTGAAGGGAAAAAAAACCCTCAAGAGCAATGTAATAGAATAAAAGATCCACACACAACTACAACCACAATGAGTCACCCTATCTTTGCAATGTAGCAA
>NW_004525040.1:224523-225848 GCF_000260255.1 Octodon degus
TTCTAATGGTGTTTGTAAGTAGGATCACAAGTCTGCATGTTGTACAGCAATTAACCACTAAGAAGAATATATGCAGTGTATTATTTGTTGAAACTGTACTTTTGATTTGATTTGAAACTGTCTCATTGCTTTATGTTTATCAATAAAACTTTGAAAAGAAAAAAAAATAAGAGTGGGGATAAAAAATATCCTTGTGTTGTCCCAGATCTTAGAGTAAAAGATTTCAGTATTTCCCCATTTAGAATTATATTAGTAGTTGAGTTGTCATAGATGGCTTTTTTTCAGACTGAGGTAGATATCATCTATTCCAATTTTCTGAAAGACTTTGAACATGAATGAGTGTTGAACAATGCAGGGGGCTTTTCTGCATGAATGGAGATGATTGTGTGGTCTTTGCATTTGGCTTTATTGAAAGAGTATTCAACCATTCTTGCATCACTAGGATGAATCCTATCTGGTCATGGTATATAATCTTTGTCATTATTTGCTATATTCTATTTGCTAGAATTTTATTGAAGAGTTTTGCGTCTATGTTCACGAGGGAGATTCACCTGCACTTTTCTTCTTTCATTGTGCTTCCCCTGATTTTTGTATCACTATAATACTTTCCACCCAGAATGATTTTGGGAGGATTGCATCCTTTTCAATTACATTGAAAAGTTTGAGGAGTATAGAGATTATATCTTCTGTAAATTTCTTGTAGAATTCAGCTGAGAATGCATCATGACTTGCACATTTCTTTATCGGCAGGTTTTTTATTATATTTGTGTTTCCTTGGTTGTTGTTGGGATAGTGAGAATTTATATATATTTTTCATTCAGTGTTGGGAATTTGTACCTTTCTAGAAATCTGTCCATTTCTTCTCTGTCATCTATTCTGTAAGAATAAAGAATCTCAAAATAGCTGCTGATGATCTGAATTTCCACTGGGTCTGTGGCAATTTCACACTTTTTATTCCTTATTGCTTCTATTTGAATTTTTTCTTTCCTCTTTTTGATGATGTTAGCTAGGGGATTATCAATTTTATTTAATCTTTCAAAGAACCAGCTTTTTGGTTTGTTAATTCCTGGAACTGCTTTTTTTGTTTTTGTTTTTGTTTTGTTTTGTTTTGGTTTGTTTTTTTTTCTTTTTGGTTAGTACATTGTGTATTGTTATTGCCAAAGTAGTTTCTCATATTACGAGATATAGTCAAGAAATAATAAGCAAATAGCATACGTACAAACCTCTTTTTTTAAGTCAACAGAAAATGGAAATATACTTTTTAAAGTTTCTAATACTAGGAGAAGATATCATACAATGTCTTTTTAAATAAATTGTAAGTCAAA
>NW_004525040.1:227204-231779 GCF_000260255.1 Octodon degus
AAAAAAAACGTTCACAGGAAGAAAAGCATCATTAATAAACAGTGATTGATGATCACTTTCTTCTGTGGTCCCATAATCTCTTGATCAGTAAATTTGGGACACAGTTGAGTTACAGGATGTTCCAATACAGGTTCTCTTATGTCTTAGGTCCTCACCTCACTGACTTGAATGGCTAGGGCCAAAATTTGGGCTGTCCTTGAAGCCATTCTTTTTCTTTAATTTTTGGTCTACAAACTTGAGTTGTTAACTCTCTAGAAGAGAAGCTTAATGATATTATTACCCTATAACATAAGAAGTTAAGCTGAACCTCACTATCTGTCTGAATATCAAACATCTTAGAAACAGCATGAAAGAGGTATTTTCCATCAAGTATTGACATATTAAACTTTAAATCCCTACAGAATGTGAAGGAAAAAAAGAAAAAAATATTTTTAAAAAGTAGGAATAAACAATTAAATATTTTTATTCAGAAATTTAGATCGGTGATGTAGAGTGTGCCTAAGGAGAGTCACAAGGAGAGAAAATATCTCTCAGGCTTTCACAGAGAGCAAGTCAGTCAAGCAATGGCAGTGACTCATCCAAATGGATGACACTGACAAAGGATCTGCAAACTGCAGAACTGGACTTCAGGGTAAATTCTGAGAGGATTTCGCTGACCTTGTCAGATTAAAAAAAAATTACATTTCTTGTTATATAGTTATAGCTTTATCGTGGTTAAGAGTCTTAAACATCCAGCAGAAAAGTATAAAAAGGAAATACAAAAAGTAAAGCCAGGGGGGGAGATGGCTCAGAAGAATAAGGACTTAACTGGCAAGTGTAAGGGCCTGAGTTCATTCCCCAGTTCTGAAAAAAAAAAAACAAAGTAAAGGCATATTAATACACTGAGATGTAAAAGGCTCAAGTCAACAACTTCTGACATTGCCAGTCTACAGATAACCCACTACTTCTATGGACTACTGGACTATATTGGATTATTTTTGCTGAGTTCATGCACTTACAATATTTAAATGGCAATGGAATAACCATCTCGATAAAACGAAACAAAAAAAAAAGGGGATACAAATGTAGGACCATTTTGTATCTGTGTATACAAATAGGATAGATATACAGCTACCTTCTCTTAATTCAATGAGAAGAAAGAGTTGTAATAATAGTGTTTGGATGGGATATCATGTCTGCATCTTATACTATGAATAACTACTATGAACACAACAATATGCAATGTATTAACTATTGAAATTGTCCCACTAATGGGTTTTGAAACTGTCTCATCGCTATTTTGTTTCTCAGTAAAATTAATTGAAAAAGTGTGTTACTTAATTGAAATTATTTATACTCCTTAAGTCTTGCTTTCTTGAATTGTAAAATAAGACTTAAACATTTTTGTTCATTTGTTTATGTTTGGCATAATGTCTGGAATAAAATGATTATTATAATTGTATGAGAATATAATGTAAAGGTGAATGAGAAGGCAAAAAGTCGAAAAGATCTAGAGAAAATAACATCTAAATAAATTTTGGAGAAAAAAGTAAAAATACTACAAAAATAGAAATAAACAATTACATATTTTTACACAGAAATTTAGAAATCTAACCATAATACAACAGTGTAGCAGGACAGTCCTGTGACTTTTTTTTCTTGTCACTTGTTTTCATTTATTACCTTTTATTTCTTTTTTTCAAACATTTACTTGAGAGACACTATAGCAGTAATTTATATAACATTAGAAGCAGTATGTTTTTAGAAGACCAGAATGAAAGGCCTTCTAGCATGGCCCTATTATTACACATTGCTAACTTCAGTGCAGGTGTTTAGTTCACAGGTACTAGCATATACAGTTAGTGAGACTTAGAATCTTACCAATTAACTGCTAGTTTCCAAAAACTGATGGAGATTCTCAGGATCATTGCCTTAACCATCTTGTATATATAAATGTATGGTATTCACCCTGCCATGTTTCCTAGCTTTTCTCCTTGCCCTCTGTTCATTGTTTAATCCGTAAGTTCTTGCTTGACATTTAGTTGTGTTATACCTTTCTATTTTTATTTCTTCTTTTGCATTCTTACACTAGGGAGACTATACAATATTTACACATGTGGGTCTGGTTTATTTCACTGATCAGTATATCTTCAAGTGGCATCCACTTTTATATGAAGGCTTTGAGTTAATCATTATTTATAGCTGAGTAATACTTCATTTATAAAAACACCACACACATCATTTGCATCCATTCTTCAGGTTATGAGTATTTTGTTTGCCTCCAAGACTTCTTTATCACAAATTGTGCTCTATAACCATAGGAGCACATATATCACTATGTTATGATCTTTATGCTATTTTGGGAAAATTCCCAGTGAGGGATAGTTGAATTAAGTGGGATTTCCAGTTCTGGTTTTTGAAGGAGTCTACACACTAATTTCCATAATGGTTGCAACAGTCTACATTCCCACCACCCGTGGGGAAGGGTTCATTTTCCCCATAGCTTTTCCAGTATTTTGTGTTGGCTGATTTCTTCAATGTAGCCAATCTCTCTGAGATGAGATGGTATCTCAGAGTTATTTTAATTTGCATTTCATGCATTGCTAGTGATGTGGAGCATTTTTTCATGTATCAATTTCTTTCTTTTCTTTATTCCTCTGAGAAGTGTGTGTTCATCTCAAATGCCCATTTCTGGATTGGGTCTTTAAATTTTGGGGCCTAATGTTTATAGTTCTTTATGAATTCTAGAGAGAAGGCCTTGGAATGCTTCCTAGTTAAGATTTTTTCTGAGTTTCAGGGTTGTCTTTTCATTCTGTTGGTAGTTTCTTTTGATGTGAAAAAAACTTCTAAATAAGAGGAAGTCCCACTTGAAAATTGTTTTAAATATTACCTATACAGTTTGATTTTTGTTCATGGAATGTTTCCTATCCCAAAGTCTTCAAGAGTCCCTCCTATCTTCTCTTCCAAGAGATTTAGTGTTTCTGCTTTAATTTTTAGATCTTTAATCCATTTCAACTTTAGTTTAGTGCATGGTAATAAACCAGGGTTATGTTTAATTTTCTTAATTATAGAAACCCAGTTTTCCCAGCATAGCACCATTTATTAAAGAAGCTATATTTTTTCCAGTAAGTATGTTTGGTACCTTTGTGGAAGATAAGGTGACTGAGTGTGTTTGTCGTTGCTTCTGCATCTTCTAATCTATTCCACTGATCCACAGACCTTTTTTTGCCAATAACATGCTGATTTTACCACAGTAGCTTTGTAATATAATTTCAAGCCAGGAACTGTAATGTGTCCTGCCTTAGCTTTGTTGTCTAGGATAGTCTCTGCTATTTTAGGTTCTTTCTGGTTCCAAATAAATTTTCAGAATGATATTTCTAGTTCTGTGATATTTGCTGGTGATATTTAAATTGGGATTGAATTAAATCTGTATAACAGTTTGGAACAATGGCCATCTTCACAACGTTGCTACTTCTTGTCCAGGAGCAGGTAATACCTTCCCATTTTCTGAAATCTTCTACAATCTCTTTTTTCAGAGCACATCAATTTGTCATTGAATAAATCTTTTACTTTTTTAGTTAGATTAATTCCGAAGTATTTCATTTTCTGCAGTGAGATTGCAAAAGTATTGTTTCTCTAATTTCCCTCTCAGTGGGTTTGCTATCAGTGTAGAGCAATGCTACTAACTTTTGGGTATTGACTTTTTATCCTGCTATGTTACTAAATTTATGTATTAATTCGAGTATAATCTTGGTGGAGTTTTTAGGTCTTCCAAGTACACTTTCAGGTCATCTGAAAAGAATGCTAGCTTAATTTCTTCTTTACCTATTCTTATTCCTTTTATTTCTATCTCTTGTTTAATGACTCTAGCTAATGATTCCAGAACTATATTCAATAAGAGTGGGGTTAGAGTCCCAGCCCAGGTGCAGCGTGGGCCAGACCCACTCCCACCCCCTCGGGCCACCCCCCACCACTCTGCTGTACCTCCCCACCCCTCCCGCCGAGTAGGAATTTCTGCCGACTTCCTGGAACCCCCAGACCCAGTCCTAGCGCAGGTCTGGTGAGTGTGTGGAGAGCTTCCTGCTAACCTGCACCAGCGGTACCAGCCTCAGCCAAGGCGCAGCGTAGGCCAGACCCTCGCCCACCACTTTGGCCAACCCCCACCACTCCACCGTACCTCCCCCAACCCTCCCGCCGAGTAGGAATTTCTGCCGGCTTCCGGGAACCACCGGACCCAGTCCTAACCCAGGTCTGGTGAGTGTGTGGAGAGCTTCCTGCTACCCTGCGCCAGCGGGACCAGTCCCAGCCCAGGCGCAGCGTGGGCCGGACCCACTCCCACCCCCTTGGGCCGCCCCCCACCACTCCGCCATACCTCCCTACCCCTCCCGCTGAGTAGGAATTTCTGCCTACTCCCGGGAACCCCCAGACCCAGTCCTATCCCAGGCCCGCAGCAGAAAGGAGCTCAGCACAGCAGCCTGACCTAAGCCAGACGCAGCTGGATAACTTCAAACTCTGTAGAGCTCCACCTGAACTTCAGTATGTGTGAAGGTTATAACTACAGCAAAGATCTACAACAAAGGGCAGAAGACAGTGCTA
>NW_004525040.1:238655-246999 GCF_000260255.1 Octodon degus
GTGTGATTTCCAGTTTCCTCAGTGCTAGTGTCTTCTGCAGTTGTACTGGGTGGACTCGGGTCCTGAGACTGCATTTTGTTCCTTCTCTTTGTCATTTTGTATACCTGTCTTCTGACCTTTGGTGTAGAGCTTAGATAGAGTTATTACCTTAGCATCAGGTCAGGATCTAAGAAGTTCAGATTCCTCCAGGTGGGTGTTGTTTGGATCTGGCTGCTGTGCTCCACTTCTTTCTGCTGCAGGTGTTAGTGTTGAACTCTTTGTGTCTCTCTGGCAAGATGTTCTGCTCCTGAATCAGCTGGGTGGCTCTGGCCTCTAGCCTATTTGTAGGGAGTGCTGCTGAAGGGTTCCCTGCTGGGCCTGCATGCAGCCTGGGTCAAATGAGGATTCCCAGGCCCCAGGTGGTCTCACTCACTCACCAGGCCTGAGCTCTGGGTCTCTTCAGCATCCCGCGGGCCCTAGGTCGTCTCACTCACTCTCCCTGGAACTGTTTTATTAGTCTCGATTGAATTAATATCTGCTCTAATCTTTGTGATTTCTTCCCGACTTTTGGCTGTGGGTTTGGTTTGATCCTCCTTTCCTAGATGTTGGAGGTTCAGTATTATAGTGTTCATTTGTTCCCTTTCTGTCTTCCTAATGTGTGAGTTAATGGATATAAATTTCCCTCTAAGAACTGTTTTCATCGCATCTCATGAATTCTGATAAATTGTGCTTGAATTTTCATTGAATTGCAGATATTATTCAATACCTTGTTTAATTTCATCTGTGACCCATTGATTGCTGAGTAGAGTTTAGTTTAATTTCTATGTACTTTTGGGGTTTTTCTGGCTTCTTTTGTCATTTATTTCGTTTTATTGCACTGAGGTCAGATAATATGCATGTGATAATTTCAGTTTTCTTGCATATACTTAAGCATGACTTATGCTCTAGTATGTGGTCTATTTTAGAAAATTACCCATGTGCACTCTAAAAAAATGTTTATTCTCCTGTGTTTGGGTCGAACACTCTGTATATGTCTGCTAAATCCATTTGTTTAAGCTCTGGTTGACTTGTGCTATTTCTTTACTAAATTTTGGTCTGCCTGACATATCTTTTTGAGAGAAGGATATGTTAAGATCTCCTATCAAGATTGTGGTATTGGATATTGGATTTTTCATGTCCATTAAGATTTGTCTTATATATTTGGCTGTTCCTGTGTTTGTTTCATACATATTTATGGGTGCTACCTCTTCCTCTTGTATTTTTCCCTTAACCAGTACATAGTGACCTTCTTTATTTCATTTGATCATTCTTGGTTTGAAGATGAGACTGTGTGAGAACAGGATTTTTACCCCTGATTTTTTCTGAAGTGCTGGGGTGTTTAGTATAATTCTCCATCCTTTGATTTTCAAGCTATGAATTTCTTTAAGAGTTAAGTGTGTTTCTTGTATACAGCATATTATTGGATTTTGTTTCCTAAGCCACTGTGCTAGTCTATTTTTTTAATTGGTGAATTGAGTTCATTTACATTGATGGTTATAATTGAAATGTGTTGACTTACAATTGACATGTTATTTACCTGCTGTTGTTTACTCCTTTTTGTCCTGTGTTTAACTGTTTGCCCTATTTAGTGGGTTCCTTCTGTTCTCGTTCATGGAGTTCTGATCATTTTGGTCCCTTTCTAGAACATATTTCAGTAGTCTGTGTAGGTTTGTCTTTGTTATTATGAAGTTCTTTAGTTGTTCTTTGTCATGGAAGTATTTCACTTCTCAATCATACTTGAAAGAGAGTTTTGCATGGTATATTACTCTGGTTTGCAATTTGTTTTCATACAGGTTTTGAAGTACTCTACTCCATGCTCTTCTTGTCTTCATGGTTTGTGAAGAGAAGTCTGCCATAATTCTGACGGGTTTTCCTTTATATGTGATCTCTTCCCTTTCTCTAGCAGCTTTCAGTATATTATTCTTGTGCGCGACTTCTGGGATCTTTACTATTATATGTCTCGGTGTTTTTTTAATTGGGTTGATGTTATTTGGAGTTCTTCATGCTTTGGTTACCTGAATGACAAATTGTTTCCACAAATTTGGGAAGGTTTCTGCTATTACTTCTGCCCATATTCTTTTCATATTATCTCTATTGATTCCTTCTTTCTCACTGATTCTTATTAGTCTCACATTGTTCATCTTTGCATTGTCTTGCAGGTGATGTATTATTTTTTCCTGCATCTTATTTGTTTTTAAGAGATCTTTTCTTACCTTTTTGCTAGCTGCAATGGTGTTTTCAAGGTCTAAAATTCTATCTTCACTTTAACTCAAACAGTTCTGCAAGCCTGTGATTAAGATTTTAAGTTCTTCTATCTCTCTTTGACTCTACTTTATGCAATCTGTTTCTTTCCTATGTAGCTCATTCAAGGATTCCATTATTTTTCTATTCTTCTCTATTTTTATCAGTGTCTTCTTCAGAAGCAGTTATTAATTCTTTCATTATACTTAACCTTTTTGTTTTTACTTCAGAGATTACTTCTGATCTGATGTCCTCTATCTGATTCTGAATTTGATTCTTTACTTCAGATGCTATAAATTCTGAGATATTTATTTCAGACGTTATTTCTGATCTGAGTTCCTCTATACCTATCTGTAGTTGTTTCTTTACATCAGACACTATTAATTCAGACATTTCAGCAGTGTGTTGCCCAATTTCTTCTGTGCTAGTGTCTTCTGCACTTGTTTTGGTTGGGCTTGGAGCCTGAGATTATATTTTGCTCCTTCTCTTTGTCATTTTGTATAGCACTGTCTTCTGAAATTTTATTTAGAGCTTTAGTGCAGTTACAACCTTAACACCTACTGAAATTTGGGTGCAGATCTATGAAGTTTGAATTCATCCAGTTGTGCCAGGCTTGGGTCTGGCTGTTGTGCTTAACTTCTTCCTACTGCAGTTCTTGGAAATGGACATGTTGTGCCCCTTTCACAAAATGTTCTGCTGCTGGATTGGCTGGGTTCTCTGGTCCCTAGCCTCTCTGCTGTAACTTCAGGTGCAGAGCGTCACCCTAGGTTTGTATGCTAGGCCTGGGCTGGGTCTGAAATTGGTCCAGAGAGAACAGAAGGATTCACTCACAAGTGGGCCTGGGCTGGGTTGGAAGGTATCCAGCAGACAAAGGGGATCGTGAAAGCTCTCCCACACCCTTGTTCAGCCTGGGCTTGGGAGGGTCTGGAGGGGTCCGGAGAGCATTGTGGAAGTTCTCACACACATGCAGGGCCTGGCCTGGGTCCGGAGGTGTCCAAAGGTGCAGAGTAGAGAGGAAGCTATCCCACACACTCGCTGGCCCTAAGCTTGGGCTGGGTCTGGAGGGGTCCTGAGAGTGAGGTGGAAGTTCTACCTCATATGCTGGTCCTGGGTTACAACAAACTTTTCAATTCGTTAATTCTTTGAACTGTTTTCTTCGTCTCAATTAAATTAATTTCTACTCTAATCTTTATGATTTTCTCCCATCTTTGGACTTTGCATTTTGGTTTACTATTCATTTTCTAGACATCTAAGGTGCAACAGTAGAGTATTTATTTGTTCTCATTCTGTTTCCCAATGTGTGAGTTCAAAGCTATAAATTTCCCTCTAAGAACTGCTTTCATTGTATCCCATAAATTCTAAAAAGGTGTGCTTGAAATTTCATAGAATTGTAGATATTGTTTAATTCCTTGTTTGATTTCATATGTGACCCATTGGTTGCTGAGAAGGGTATTGTTCAATTTCCATGCTTTTATGGCATTTTTCTGGTTTCTTTTGTCATTTATGTCCAGTTTCATTGCACTGTGGTCAGATATTATGTATGGGATAATTTCTGCTCTCTTGCATATAATTAACCATGACTAGAATATGATCTGTTTTAGTAAATGTGCCATGTGCAGCTGAAAAAAATTTATATTGCACTATAGTTGGGTGGAACACTCTGTATATGTCCACTAAGTCCATTTGTTCCACCTTCTGGTCCAGTTCTGCTACTTCTTCTCTAATCGTTTGTCTGCTAGACCTATCTTTTTGTGATAGGGGTTGTTGAGGTCTCCTGTTAAGATTGTGATATTGGATATTAGATTTCTCATGTTGATCAAGATTTGTCTCAAACAGCACAGTACTCCTGTGTTCGGTGGGTAAATATTTATGAGTGTTACCTCCTCCTCTTGAAGTTTTCCTCTAACCAGTATATGGTGGCCTTCTTTATTTCACTTGATCATTCTTGGTTTGAAGTTGAGACTGTCTCTGAAGAAAACTTATACCCCACCTTTTTACTGAGGTGTTGGAGTATGTAGTACTGTTTTACATCCTTTGACTTTCAGCCTATGAATTTCTTTCTACATTAGTGTGCTTTTTGTATACAACATAGTGTTGGACTTTGCTTCCCAATCCACTCTGACAGTCTCTTTCCTTTTTGGTAAATTGAGTCCACTGAAATAGATGGTTATAACTGAGATGTACTGATTTATGCTTGAAATGTTACATACTTGCTGATGTTTACCCCTTTTACTCCAAGATGAAAACTCATTTCTCAGAAGGCAATATTATAGAAGAACATAAATGTATATAAAAAATGTTCCACATCACTGGCCATCCATGAAATGCAAATTAAAACAACACTGAGATACCATCTCACCCCAGAAAAAATGGCTATCATAAAGAAATCAACCAATGAATGTTGCAGAGGCTAAGGGAAAAGAGGAAATATTCTCCCCTGCTGGTGGGAATCTAGACTGTTGCAACAATTATGAAAATCAGTGTGGAGACTCCTTAAAAAACTAAGACTGGAAATCCCATTCAAAGCAGCTATTCCCCTTTGGGGAATTTTCCCAGAGGAACTGAATACATCATAGCATATTGATATCAGTGCACTGTGTTTATAGCAGCACAATTTGTGATAGCCAAATCTTGGAAAGAAGCAAAATGCCCATCACCTGAGGAATGGATGAAAAATATGTGATTTTTTACACAATGGAGTATTACTCAGCTATAAATAATAATAAACTTGAAGTCTTTATATTTAAGTGGATGCCACTTGAAGATATATTCATAAGTGAAATAAACCAGACCCACATAGGTAAATATCATATAATCTCCTAGGGTAAGAACTCAAAAGAAGAAATAAAAATAGAAAAGTATAAAACAATTAAAAGGAAAGGGAGAACTTAAAGACTACACAATGAAAAGAGGACAAGGAGAAAAGCTAGGAAGCGTGACAGGGGCAAAACCATACATTTATAGGCACAAGATGGTTAAGCAATGATTCTGAGAATCTTCAGCAGGTTTTTGAAACTAGGAGTAAATTGGTAGGACTCTCACCCTTACTAACTATATATGCTGAACTAAGCAACTGCACTGAAGATAGCAATGTGTAATAGTAGGGTCATGCTTGAAATGTCTGTCATTCTGGTCTTCTAAATACATAGTTTGTCATGTCTTATCAATTACTTCTGTACTCTCTCTCTCAAGTAAATGTTTGTTTTATAAAATGGTAATAAATGAAAACAAGAGACAAGAAAAAAGTCACAGGACTGTCCTGCTACAAGACTGTACATGGTTAAATTTTTAAATTTCTGTGTAAAAATAAGTAATTGTTTATTCCTATTGTTTAATATGTTTTACTTTTTTAATTGTTTCTTCACATTCTGTAGGTATTTAAGTTTAACATATGAATACTTGATGGAAAATACCTGTTCCATGTTATGACTATGATGTTTGGTATTCAGACAGTGAGGTTTAGCTCAACTGACTATGTTATAGGGTAATAATATCATTAACCTTCTCTTCTGGAAGATTAATAACCTAGGTTTGCGTACAGTGTCTTTTTTTTGTACAGTTAACATATTACTGAATGTGTCTTTAGATAGCCCTGTCCTGGTGGTATTTTCAATAGCCACTAGCCTTGCCTGGTGCAGTATGGGGCTGTAAACTGGCATGGAAATTAAAGCAGGTTCTTGTTGGTGCACAGCACAAACTAGTTATATATGGGGATGGTAGTTTTTCACCTTCAGTTGTCTCTGATGTAGCTTATATGAAGTAATTGTTGTTCTATTAACTGAATACCACTCTGTAATTGCAAAAAAAAAAAACTGTTTTGTTGACTTTCTGAATGCTTCTAAGTAAACATATATTTTATTAGTTAAAAAAAAATAAAAAAATAAAAATAACCTAGGTTTGCAGACCAAAAATTAAGAAGAAGGGCGGCAAGGGCAGCCAACATTTTGATCCTAGCCTCTCAAGGTCAGTGAAGACTCAGGACATAGGAGAACCTGTACTGTAATATCCTGTAAATCAGTTGTGTTCCACATTTTCCAATCAAGGAGATTATAGGGACACAGAGTAAAGTGATCAACAATGTAAAGTGTGCCTAAGGAGAGTCACATGAAGAGAAAACATTCTCTCAGGCTTTAACAGACAGCAAATTGGTCAAGCAATGGCCGTGACTCATCCACATGGATGACACTGAGGAAAGATCTACAAACTGCTGTACAAGGCTTCAGGGTAAATCCTGCAGGGATTTGACTGAACTGGCAGATACAAAAGTTACATTTCTTGTTAGATAGGTGTTGTTTTATCTTGTTCTTAACCATCCAGCAGAAAAGTATGAAAACGTGGTATAAAAAGTAAAGCCATATTAATATGGTGAGCTGTAAAATACTCAAATCAATAACTTCTGACATTGCCACCAGTCCTACAGATAGCCCACTACTTTTATGAACTACTATGGATTATATTGCCAAGTTCACACATCTACAATATTTAAGTAGCAATGAAATACCCCTCTCTGACAAAACCAAACAAAAAAAGGGGGTACAAAAGAAGGACCATCTTGTATCGGTACATATAAATTACTTAAGACAGATATACTCTACTTTCTCTTAATTCATTGAGAAAAAAAGAGTTGTACTAATAGTGTTTGGACAGGATATCATGTCTGCATCTTGTACTATGAATAACCACTATGAAGACAACAATATGCAATGTGTTAGTTGTTGTAACTGTCCTACTAATGCGCTTTTGAAACTGTCTCATTTCTATTTGATTCTCAATAAAATTAATAAAAAAGAAAAGAAATAAAACCAAAAAAGACAAGTAGAAATCTTACAAAACAATTGTCCAAACTATTCTGCATATAGACATAAAAATATCTTTCTCTTTTCTTTCATTTCTCCTTTTCCTCATCCCAGATTTTCCTATACATTGACAAATTTATACCTTTTGACAATATCTTTTGTACCTTTTAGATTTTCATTGCTCTTTCAGGTTCTCACACTAGTGACATAATATGATATTACACATGTAGATCTGATTTATATAACATAAATATAGTCTCTTGACAGGAAAGAATGACAGGGCACTGAGTCACCTCAGGGGCTTTCAGCACGCACGCCTGTTCTGGCATCCACTCTGATCTTAATTACATGTATAATATGAAGTGCATAACTATGAACCCTCTGTAACTTTCTAGTAGGGTAAAGGTGACTGAAGGTCAGGCCCAGAGTTCCAAAGTGCATGTGCTTTTGCCTAAAGATTCAAGGATTTCCTGGGGTTTTGTTGTCATTTTCTACTTGGGACAGTGGAAAGCGTGGCCCCAGAGTACTGTTCAAGCTCAAATGTGAGGAGGGGAGTGATTTCCTTAGCTCTACTTCACCTGTACTAGAAAGTATTTTTTTTTCTTTGACAGAACATATTAAAGTTAAAAATCAACTGATTATATTCTTTTTTTGTTTTGGAGAAATCTCAAAATGCTTTGTAAATGGAAAGGAAAATCCCTTTTCTTTTCTTTTTTTTTATGTGTATGAAAAGTAACAATAAATAGAACTTCTATTCTGGAAGTATCTGTTATATCAATTACACAGCGAATTTTCAAGTTTTAGAATGAGTGTACTTGTAAATCATAAAACTTTTCTTCACTAAGAGCATACAAGATCTAGAAAAGAGAACAGGTAGCAAACTGAGAATGTGCAAGCTTGATCCCTATTGTGTCAATGTTTTATCCTAACCTGGAAATTAGGCATTTTTACATGTAAATTTTTTTAAAACAATACAGTTCCCAAATAAACAGCTAAAGTGGTTTTAGGTGATTAAGGCAATATAGATTAGTTTTGTTATGTGTAATCACCTTTGCTTCTCCTTTACTGATGAAAAAAGATTTCTCAGCAGGTTGTGTTATCCATTTTAGATATTGCCTGATCTTGTTTTTAAAATGTAAATCAGCTTTTTAATCTTTTTTATGTAAATTTGATAGCCGGTGCCAGCAATTACTCTGCTTTGTTGCAGCTCCCTCTTTAGAACTGTCTCTGTTTTATGTTTAATTGTCCTAATTGTCCTAATTTGAATAAATCTGGAGAACAGCAAAAAA
>NW_004525040.1:247099-273891 GCF_000260255.1 Octodon degus
TAGCTGCAACCGTTTATCTACAAAAGCCTCAAATGTAACTTTTTCATATCTGAATAATACTCCATTGTGTAAAAATACCATATATTTTTATCCACTCCTCAGTTTATTGACATTTGGGTTGTTGCCAAGTTTTAGCTGTGACAAATTGAACTGCTAAAAACATGGGTGTACATATGTTAGTGTGCATGATGATTTCAGTTCTTTTTGAAAAATTCCTAGGAGGGGAATAGCTGGCTTGAATGGAACCTCATACCTTAGTTTATCAAGGAATCTCCATGCCTATTTCCATAATGGCTGCACCAGTCTGCACTGCCACAAACAGTGCAGAAGGATTTATTTTTCCCAACTGCCTCTCCAGTATTTGTTATTGGTTGACTTCTTGATGGTAGCCATTCTTTATAGGATAAGATGATATCTCTTTGCTGTTTAAATTTGCAACTCTTGAATGACCAAGTATGTTGAACATTTTTTCATATATTCATTTGCCATTTGTATCTCTTCATTTGTGAAGTGTATATTTATCTCAGCTGCTCATTTTGGGATCAGGTCTTTCAATTTTAGAGGTCTGTATTTTTTAATTTTTTATATGTCCTAGATATGAGTCTTTTGTTCAATGGACAATCTGCTATAACTGTCTCCCACTTCATGGGTTATCTTCTTTTTATTCTCTTGGTGATTTCTTTTGAAGTGCCAAAACTTTTCAAAAAATGTGATCCTAATTGTTCATTCCTTCAAGTACTTTCCATTCAGTTTGATATTTGTTCATAAACTCTTTGCCTAACCCTATACCCTTAAGGTTTCTACCAACTTTCTCTTCCAGAATATTTAGTGCTTCATTTGTAAAATTTAAATGTTTGATTCATTTTGATAGTAGTTTTATGCAAGGTGATAGGCATAATTGTGTTTTAAGCCTTCAACATGTGCAAAGCCAGTATTTCCACCACAAAATATTATTTATTAAATAATAAATAGTATTATTTATTTAAATATTATTATTTAAATAATAATATTATTTATTAAAGAAGCTATCCTTCAAAAAAATAGGCATCCATAATTGATCAAACAATTTAATTGTAATCCATGAAATTAACTAAAGAAGTCAGTAAGTCAGTAGTATAAATACTTTACCTATCATATATATCTATATTTTTTTTCCTTTTTTCCTTTCCCTTTCCTCTTTTTCATTTAACCCATCCCTGTTGTTCTTTCTTTTGAACCTATTTAATTTCCTCTCACAATATGTAGTAGATTTTGGGACTTATTTACTTTTCTCATTTCTTACATTAGGGAGTCAACACAATGTTTACTCGTTTTGTAGCTGTATAGTACTCCATTATATCAAAATACCACATCTTTTTTATTCATTCATCAGTTGATGGGCTCTTGGGTGATTTCCAAGATACAGCAACTACAAATTGCGCTGATATAAACATGTAGGCACATATATTACTGTGCTATCGTATTTTCAGTTCTTCTAGGAAAATACACAGAAGGGGGATAGCTGGGTAAAATGGTACCTGTAATTTTAGTTTTTTGAGGAATCTAACATCGATTTCCGGTATGGTTGTGTGGCTCCAAATTCAGTCTTAGTTATTTTTCTCTCATTTCTGAGACAAAATATTCAACAGCAAAAGAAAAGTAAGTGCAATATCTCTTTCCCTAAGATCAACTTGAAAAGGAACATATACTGTGATTCTTTCAACTTTATTAGCTATCAAGATAGCAGGCCTGGACTCCTGGACATGCCACACCCAAAACAAGTCCTGAGAACCAAATTGTAACTGAATATAAGCAACCATAATTGAAATATTGCTGTAAACCCATAGAAGAGTTAAGATTCTTTCTCCAAAGAAAATACTTCATATAATCTAATTTATTACTCTTAGCCCTTTTACTAATGACTTTATTACTTAAGGAAGAATGCAATTCCTTTCTAAGGTGGGCACATAATATTCAGTCATTACAGCAAGCATCTTGCTGGTTATATGGTATACTCCCCTTGTCCGTATTTCTGGACTTTCTTGGTGGGTATTCCAACTCCATGAAGAGGATTGGAATAAACTACAAGACTAGATTGATGAAATACAAAAGAATTCAATGGTTCATAGCTTGTCCTAACATCACAAGTTAACTAAGTATCCCATAAACCATACCCTTAATCATCCTGGACACAGTAGAATTTTCCTAACAATGCCACTTCAGCCTTTTTAAAGGCTCTGGAAGGAGGTATATTAAATAAATGTAAGGGTTTCCATTTTAATGGCCAACAGCCATAGTTATCAATATGGCTATTTTCAGGTATAGGATGATTACCTATGGTTATTTTCCAGTATGAACATCTATAGAACATCTTAATAGAAAATTCTTTTATATTGGAAACAAAAGAATCACTCCTATTCTCATTGGCCTAACTCTATTAAATACATGGAATGGACACACATTCCCAAATCAATGTATACACATGTTGTGGTTTGTGTATAGATGTCCCCTCAAAGCTTCGTGTAGTCATGGGGTGGCTTCTGGAGTTTATGATTGATTATTGTAGCTATGGACACTGCACGTGCTCTGGAGCAGGTAATTTGCATCTTAATGTAAGGAGGGAAGAGAGGTTATCTATCTGCCTGAGCTGCTCCCATTCCCTTTGCTCTTTCCTTTTGCCACCACGATGAATGGTTGTTCTCTCCCATGTTGCATTCTGCCTTGAAGTCAACTGAGTATGCACTAAAATCTCCACTAACTATAAGCTAAATAAACCTTTCTTTCCTTCCTTTTGGGTGTCATTCCTTATTTGTCCCAGCAATAAGAAAAGAATAACCAAGACAGAATTTGGTGCCAGAGGAGCTGGGTCAATGCTGTGATTATCTGACCATGTGGATTACAAGCTTTTGGGAATGGCTTTGAGGAAGAGCCAGGAAAGGTTTGGAGATGTGACCCACAAGTGACACACTAGAAGAGCTTTGGCTGTTTTGTGTGGGAGATTCCTGCCAGAGCTCAGAAGAACAGAATGCTAAGGGCCTGCCTGCAAAGACCAGGCTGTGGAGGTTTCTGTTGGCAAGGACTGTATTAGTTGTTGTACCTCAGATTATGTGTATTTGGTCTTGGCAGAAAGTTTGTCTGCACTTTGCTCATGTCCAGAGATTTTGCCTGAGACTGCAATTAAACACAGTGGACTAGTTAATCTGACAAAGTAAATTCCAAAGCAGTTGAATATTACAGATTTATGTTGAGAATCAAGAGCAAAAATCCAATCAGGATGATTTACAATGTAAGGTTAGTGAGAAAGGATGGTCCACTAAAACTGTGGAATGCAAATATAGTGCTGGATGGGTCTATTGCTGAGAAGATACAAGAGAATGGAAAGGATAACCTGAGGGAATCACAGGAGGTGACAGGTCCCCAACCTTTTTAGCCTCAGAATTCCAGGGGTGAGGGACTTTCCCTTGAAGGGAAAGCCTCAGATCTCCATGTTCCAGAATGGCAATGGCAGCCACATCAGGTGCCAGAATGGGGCTGGCATGGAGAATTAGTTCCTCAGAATCATGGTCAGAGTGCTCAGCAATACAGGCACTCAATCTATACAGCCAAGCAAGAAGATACTTTGGGTATCGCTGCAGCTGGCAGCAGACCTTGGCATCATCCATGTGGCATTGGTTTTAGGTACTTGCATAATGCAGTTCTGAGGTTAAGAAGGCTTCCACCTAGATTTCAGAAGAAGGCCTGGGAGGCCAGGCAGTGTGCACCTGGAGGGCAGTGTGGAAAACTGTGAGGGAGAAGTCCATTCAATGAAAAGTCCAGAAGTTTGGAAAAGCCAGAAATGTGGATCACCTAAGAGAAGCTTTAAAAAGTGAGCAAAGCAGGCCTGAGAGAGAAGCCATGGTAGCTACAATCAGCAGCAGAGCCATGGTGATACACCCACATGTAGTTCACAATTTGCCACATATTACTTCAGATGTTTCACTTGGAACTACAGGGCTTAATGTTTCCCTGCTGATTTTGGACTTGCCTTAGTCCCAATGCTTTGTATTCCTCTGTTGTTTCTACCTTTTGGAATGGCAATGTTTGTCTTCTGCCATTGAATGTTGGAAGTGTTTAACTTTTCATTTCTACAGGGTCTCATATCAAAGAGTTTGCTTTTGATCTTGGAGGACACTTGGAACTTGGACTTTTCAGCAATCCTGAAACTGTAGGGACTTTGGCAACTCTTAGAGATGAACTAAACTGTGTTTTGCATAAAGGGATGTACATAAGTCTTTTGGGGTCTAGGAGCTGAAGGTTATGGTTTGTGTACAGATGTCCCCCCAAAGCCTCATGCCATCATGGGGTGGCTTCTGGAGTTTGTGATTGATTATTGTGTGTTGTGGATGTTGCACTTGCTCTAGGGCAGGTAATATGCATTACAATGTAAGTGGGGAGTGAGACTAGGTAGCTGCCTGAGCTACTCCCATTCCCTTGGTTCTTGCTTTTTGCCATGCACCACTCTGTCTTGGAATCAGCTGAGTGTGGACTGAAACTTCCACTGAATGTGATCTAAATAAACCCTTCTTTCCTTCATTTTGGGTGTTGGGTATTTGTCCCCACAATGAGAAAAGAGTAACTGAGACAACCTACAACTTTACAGGTTGAAGATTAGTTTGCAGCAACCTAGCCTAATCACCATGTAATTAAATGGAAAGACCCCAGTTGCATTCACTGGTGCTGTGGAACCAATTTGTGACCTTGGATACCCCCTGGGTGGATAGAAAGATTCACAGTGGAATTTTCATGTCAGAAATGTCAAAAGTATTGACAAACCTCCAAAACTTACCCTGCCTGTGGAATAGATTATCTAGAAGTGTGTTTCACTGGTATGATCATTTGGCTTATATCTTTATCCATTCCCTAGGGTTAGAGAATGTCAGGCAACACATCAAGGCCTTAACTAACTATACTCAGTGGACCTTAAATAATACTTCAGCTGGTATTTCTCTCCTGAATGAAGTAATATTTATGAGGCAAGCCTTTGTTTGAAATCAGACTACATTAGACAACCTAAAAGCAGCACAAGGGGATTATTTGTGCAATTTTAAAAGCTGAGTATTTTGTGTATACTTCTGCTCATGTTGCAATAGGTGCTCAATATGTGAGATGACATGTTAATAGCATATCAGAGTCTGAAATTCCCTTGACCTTCTTTTTATCCTCTTTAAGGAAAGCTATTACTGGCTTCTCCTGGTGGAAACCTTGTTGGATATATTCATAATTATCCTATTGATTTTATTACTTTTCCCTTGCACATTTCACTGTTTCTGTGGCCTTGTCTCCTCCAGACTTAAAGCTGAATGTCATACCCAAGACAAGAATACCTGGTATCTATCAAGGGCCATTAGGCAGACCCTCAGAGCATCTCTGACTGTTGATCACACTATTGCCTTCAACTGGAAGTAGCCTGATTAGATTTCTACCATTTCCCCCTCACAATAATATCATACATCTCTAAGTTGAGTAAAATATTACAGGCAATCAGACAGGGCTAAGCCCTCAAGAAGTCAATGCAGAACACAACTGTGACTGGAGGCATATCCACATTCACTGAAGACTAACCTTGAAGAAAAAGAAAAAGACAAAAAGAAAATGAAATAATTATTCATCCATATATTTCCTCTCAGGATGAACATTAATGACTAATATTTTAGGTAGATACCAATCAACCTGGGGTGGAGTACCAAACCTTAAAACCTACCCTTTCTATAAAAGTACTGCCTATCCTTTGTGCACTTGCTAAGTGACTTGTTTCCCCTTTTGATTCTCCACTTAATAAATATTACCTTATCAATATACATGTTGTAAACTTATTCATTGACTAACGTTTTGTTCTACCTCACACCCATCCTATGATTTGCCATTGTATCAATATTACCTAAGCAACTATACTTGTAATCTGATTGATTGATTGATTATAGTTCTGTCCCACCTTAAGCTCACCTCACCTCACCTCATAGCTTTGTTCAAGAAAACACCCTTGAGAAGTGAATTTTGTGGGCAACTGACTTTATAGACCCTCCCTTCTGTCCCCCACACAAAAGATTTGTTTCTCTCAATAAATTCTTCCTGCTCAAAAAAATTTGAGGGGAATGTTTATTTAGATCACAGTTTTTGAAAGTTATAGCCCATACTCAGCTGGCTCCAAGCCAGGGTGGTATGGGTCCGAGGCAACTGTTCTTGGTGGCCGAAGACAGCAAAAGCAATAAGAGCAAAGGTGAAAAACAAGACTCTTTTACTTCCTTATAGTGTATTCAGACTAAACATCCTATGGCAGGCATATAAGTCATACCCTAAATCCAAGCACTAGAAAATGAACCAGTCACAATCTCTAGATTATCCGCCTCTGAAAAGCTGGGCCCCATGATTAGATGAGGCTTTGTGGGGGGACATCCAGACATAAATCATACCAGTAGCTTTCATAATCTAGTCTGAGTAATTCTCACCAAAACTGTGTACAGAAGATGCAAATTTAATGAGTATATTGCCACATAACTTTCTCATATACTCCCTTAATCTCCAATTAAACTTTTTCTCCCTCCATAGTACTGTATTATTCTCACAAATAGTCTCTAATACTTCCTCTTCACTAGTGCTCTAGTCCAGTTCAGATCTTCAAAGTGTTCCTTCATTAAAAATAGACTCACTAGCCTTCCTTCTGAAGTTTTAACTTTTCATATTGTTTTCTCTATCTGATCTCTTGTCCCACGTTGTAATACTAAGTATTTCAAGAAAATCACACCCAAGTATCTTTCAGACCTAGGAAGAAATAAAATTAAGATATAAAAAAGGTAAGACTATGAGTCAGATGGTGAACAGATCATTAGAGAGGAAAACATAACCATCATTTTTTGGAAGTGCAGTGGATCTGTCCTTCATATCAATGACCCAATAAACATAATGAAATAAATAAATAAAATATGAAAAAGACACATGTACCTGTGTCTTCTCATTTTGAGTGGTAATGTGTCTATACATTCAGATCATATGTGTATGTCTCTTGCCTAATCCATGTGTTGCAAATTTGTAAAATATTTTTGTGGCTCACTTTTTTAATTTATTGTGCTGAGGAGGATCTGGTTAATCTCATTTGTAGATCACAAAATATAATTTTAATAACAGCATGCCATAATTACACTTTTGTACCTATAATTAAGTTTCCTTTATTGGCTAGTATATGATTTTTTTGAAGAAAGTTCTATACGCAGCTGAAAAAATAGATATTCTGTTGTTGGGATGGATCTTTGTGTAGTTATGTAGTAAGTCCTTTTGTATAAATGCTTTGTTTAACACGGATACTTCTTTGCTGATTTTTTTGTCTAGTTGATCTGTGTATTCGTGATAGTTGTATACAAATATGCATCACTGTAATTTGATGTTCATCTGATCTTTCCTGTACAGTTCTACTGTTTTATGAAGTTGGAACCAACATTGATCAGTGCATATGTTAACAATTGTTACCTCTTACTCTTGGCTTGTACATTTAGCCAATATGTAGTGACCTGCTTTGTTCTTTTCCTTATTTTTGGCTTGAAGTCCACTTTGTCTGAGTATATCATAGGTACACCTTTATTTCATGTTCCTCTTGTATGATGTATCATTTTCTTCCTTTTATTTTTATTCTGTGAGATTCTTGTTGGTAAATGTGTTTCCTGTATGCAGCATGCTGCTGGATTTTGTTTCTTGACACATTTTGCCAGCTTTTCATTGGAGAATTAAGACCACTTACAATGAGAATTATGTCTTTTTATTATTTTTTTTTTTAGGAAAGGGTCTACAGGGTGTTCAGGGTCTCACCACCAGATCCTACTCTTAGTGATCCACCTGTTTACAGTCTCCCAAAAGCTGGGATTACAGGTGCACACCACCACTCCCAGTCTCAATTGCCATCTCAGCATGCCCGTCAGCACGGCAGGTCCAAGGATCAAACCCCATTCTCTGCATCTGCTTGCAGGCACTTTAATCTACTGAACTACTTAGCCAGTTCCTCCAATGAGAGTTATGACTCAAAGATATTGCATTATTTTTGTCATGTCCTTGTCTTCTTGTTTCTGAATTTATTTGTACTTAACCTTTCCCTTGATATGTTGAGTACATTCAGTTAGATATTTTGTCATTATTGTCCTCATTGTGTACCTCTAAGGTATCACTGAGAAGTCTTCTATTGCTGGTTTGGTGGTCATGAATTTCTTTATATGCTCCTTACCATGAAAGTGTCTTACTTTTCTACCATTTCTGAAAGATAGTTTTGCAAAATATGTCAACCTGGTTTGGAAATTGTTTACTTTTAGGGTTTGAAATGCTTCCTGTCATGCTTTCCTGCACTTAAAATTAGAGTTGAGTAGCCAGCATTATTTGTAATTATTTTCCCTACATAAGGGATTCATTGCTTTTCTGTAACAGCTTTTACAATTCTTTATTTATGCATTTGTTACAGGGTCTCATTATTCAGATCAGACTCGTAGTGATCCTCCTGGTTTTCAGCTTCCACAGGACTGGGATTACTGGTGCGTGCCACCACACCCTGTCTCGGTGTGCCAGGGGGCAGGACCAGCATGGCATGTGGTGCCAGGGATCAAACCCCGGTCCCTGCGCTTGCCAAAGTAGGCGATTAGTCTGCTGAGCTATCTCAGCAGCCCTAACAACTTTTATAGTTCTATTCTTTCGTTGGACTTCCAGAATTTTGACCACAATTTTGATGTGATGAAGATCTCTATTGTGATTCTTGGGGTTTCTATGCTCCTCGAATATCTGCATGTTAAATTGTTTAATCTTATTTGAAAAGTTTTGGCTAAAATTTCAGTAAACAGTTTTTATGCCATTTGTGCTGTCTACTGATTTTCACCAATGAAATTTGCTCTTAGTCTTCTTTAAATTATCTATGAACCATTAGCCCAACTTTCACATTCTCTCATTTTAAAAAAAATCTACTATTAATTGGTCACCAGAAACAGACCTGTTTTCTAGCTCTGAGACTCTGATCTCACATTGGTCACTTTTTTGCCCACATTTCAAATACAATTTTTAATGCCCTAGAATTTCTATTTGGACCACATTTATGAACTCCAATCCTTTACTCTGCAGGCCATGCATGTGTTGCATCATATCATTTAACTCATCTAATTATTGTCATTTCTGTAGTTTTGTTGTTGTTGTTGATGATGATGATGATGATGATGATGATATTAGTATCTTCACTAGACTCACAATTTTGTTTAATTAGCTAAGTATCTCATAACATATTTTCTGTGAGCATGTCAAGTGTTTAACTGATTTGTTTTGTACTCTCCCCAAATGTCATTTTGAATAATTCAGGTATTTGTAGTTTGGTTTCTACCCCTTCAATGTTCCATGGATCAACTTCAGGGTAGTTGGCAGGTTTAGTAGGCACTTTGTAAATTTGTACTGAAATATTTCTATTTTTTTTGCTTATTGGTATGTGTGTGTGTGTGTGTGTGTGTTACGCACATTAATGAGGCAAACACAATAAGGCTTGTTGTTTAATTCTATTGCAAAGCTTTCTTATTACTATAGAAACCTCATTAGGTAATGTATATTTTTCCATGGGGTTGTCAGGGTATGTCTAACTGGATTTTGCATCTGTCCTAGAACCCAACCACTTCTATTTATTTGAGAGATGAGATTGCAGTGCATCTAGCCCCGTATCCTTTTTCCTGGAATTTGCCGCATTATTGGAAATGACCCCAAAGAAATATAGTCATTGGATACTCAAAAACACCAATTAACAGCAGTAGCTACATCATCTTGCTGACAGTAACATAATCAGCATCAATAATAGCATAATATACAAACTATGGACAAACGCAAAGACTAGTAAAGAATCATCCTTGTCTACAGAAAAGAGATCTATAATTACACAATGATGAATAAAACAAACCATTTATCAGCCTACTATTGACCTACAGTAAATATCTACTAATTGGACAACTTTACCTCTTCTAGCAATAGCAAGCTACTTAACAATTATATAATAAAGTAACAAGCTACCAAGAAAATCATAAGGCTTATATAGTAAGATAAATAACATATTTCTTAATGTACAACTTCGTTACTCCATGCACCTTGATTTTCCATATAAATTTTACATCAAAAAATTTGCTATCATTTAATTTATGATTGAATTTTTTTTTGGCAGAACCAGGGATTGAACTCAGGCCCTTGCGCTTGCCAGAGAACTTATTCTACTGAGCCATCTCCCTGGCCCCATATGATTGAATTTTTAATTACCATTTTCAATGTATTTTGTCTTCAAATTTAAGAAATATATGTCCCTCCATTATTTAATTAATTTTGACATGACATCATCTTTGTGTATAGGATTTTTACACATATTTATTATATGTACTCCTTGCTATATTTTTGCTACTACTGTATGAAATTTTTAGAAGTGATTTTTTTAAATCTGATAGAGATGTAAAAATTCAATTGATATAGTCATGCATGTCCCAAAGTGTCATGATATTTATTAGTTCTAGTAATTTTTTCCAAAACGCCCTGGAGTTTTCTAAATGAATCATCATCACCTCAACATAGGGTCAACACAGCTACTTCTTTTAAATTTTTATTCCATTCTTGGAAAAAAAATAGACATGTGGATTAACGTATCCAAATAAAAAAAGTACAAGAAACTCCTTGAAAACTGAGTGACTTGGTCATTGACAAAGGGACTAAAAACACAGACTGGTGAAAAGATGCTATTTAATAAATAGTGCTGCAACACTTTTCCAATACAGACAAATATTTTTCTTTGTTATCCTTAAAAAATCATATGTTTTCTTCATTCTCAAATTGTTTTCCTTGGTGAATTCTCATGGTTTTTTCCCCGTCTATGTCTAGCAGTTTATATCTTTTTAATGTAGCATATGTGGTCATACATAATTTTTATCTTCATATTTTTCAGATTTGTTATATGTTCCACCATATTGTATACTTTGGTGTACCTTCTTTACAGAAGGTATTTTTGCACTCTTAATGTGTATAGGTCTACCAGTTAACATGAAGTCTGTCATAATGGTATTCAATTGATTTTTGAATTACTGATATTTTTCTGCTACTTATCTAAAACAATAGTACATGCATATATGTTACAATGATTGTGAAATTGTATATTTCTCCCTTTATCCAAATTTTGAATTTATGCTTTATGTTCATGTTGTTAGGTTAACATACATTAACTTTTTTATACCATCCTGATAAAATTTGTCTTTCAATTGTAAAATAGATCTCTAAGTATAGGGAAATTAGTAGCATTTGTGTATACTGTGTCTGGTGTTAAATAAGAAACACATTCTATATGTTCCTTATGTGATATTGCTCTTACAGTCTTTTTGAGACAAAATCTTGCTATGTAGCAGAAGTTGCTCTTGAATTCACTATGCTGCTAGATCTGGTTGTGAATTCAGCAGTCCTCCTGCCTCAGCCTTCTGAATGCTGAGATTATAGTCACAATTTCACAATTCTCCAAGCCCAACCTTCTGTCCATTTGTAAAGTGCTCTTATTTTAGAAAATGCATCACTGATTATTTAATTGACTGTGTCAATCTTTGCTTTTCAATTGGACTGTTTAGATCACAGGTATTTTATGTAATCATTGACATGGTTAAATTGAATCATCTTTTTAATTTTTATGCACCTGCTTTGTTGTGTTTATGCATGAACTTCATTGTGTCCTCTTTAACTTTGAGATGGCTCAGTAGAATAAGTGCTTCTCTGGCAAGTGCAAGGGCCTGAGTTCAATCTCCAGTTCTGAAAAGAAAAATTCCTCAAAGTACTTGAAATGAATGCTTTATTAAAATTTTCAAAAAAATTGAAGCCATACAAATCCATGAATTTCATCATCAGTATCTCAGACACCATGTTGTCACACAGGAAGTAATTATTAGATTGTAATAAATCAATTTTTGCTATCATGTTAATCTTTTTGAAAGAAAGAAGGAAAGGTTTATTTCACTGACAGTCAGTGGGGGTTCAGCTAGCCTCTCTCCCCTCCTTATATTGTGATGCAGATTACCTGCCTGAGGGCTGGTGCAGCACCCACACCTACAGTAATCAAAAACAAACTCCAGAAGCCCTCCTCTCCCCCACCCCATGACTGCAGGAGGCTTTGGAGGACACTTATACACAAACCGCCTTTCCATACATTCTCTTGCAGGATGTCAATGTCTGGCCAAGAATGTGACTATAATGGTCCCTTTTAATTCAGCACTCGGTGTTGCTAGGCTTTTGTTTTCTGGATTCTTGGCTTCTTCATTAGTCAAGGTTTGTATTTGACTTCTAGGGCTGCTGCAATAAAGTATCATAGATGAGTGGGCTTCAGTAACAGAAATTTATTTTCTGATGGTTCTGAACACTAGAAAACCAAAAACAAGTTGTCAGCAAGCTTGGTTTCAGAGATTCACTGCCTGGTTGTACATAAAGGTCTTTTTCTCACATGTTCTTTCCCTCAAATATGTGTACTATTTGTATCTTAATCACTTCTGCTTATAAAGATGCCTGTCGGTTTGGATTAAGACCTGCCCACCAGAACTTTATTTAGCTTGTGATTTCTTTAAAGGTTCTATCTATAAAAAGTCATATTGTAAGAGGTAGGACTTTATGATATGAATATTGATGGGGAACAACCCAGCTTATAATAGTACAGATGGATCTCAAAACACTGTATGAATGGATGAATATGCACACCACTGGTTTTATAGAAAGTTCCTCTTCCCACTCAGCTTTTGTCCATCACAAGGAAGTCTGCTCCTCACCCAATTAGTTTCTCTCTTCTAAGGTGGCAGAAAGGAGGTGGAGACAAAGACAGTTTGATTTTGTTGGCTCTTTCCTCCTAAGACACATTTATTACAATCTGAGGTGCAGGATCTCGGGAAAAATCCTGAAGGGATTTCACTGACCTTCTCAGACCCAAAAGCTACAACTCTTGTTCCATAGGTTCTGCTTTACCTTGGTCTTGGCCATTCAGCAGAAAAGTATAAAAACGAAATATAAGAAGTAAAGTCATGTTGTTATGTTGAGCTGTGGGGGACTCAGGTCAACAATTTCTGACATAACCAGTCAAACGGAAGACCCAATACTATTATGGGCTACTGGACTCTCTTAGAATATTTTGCTGAGTTTACAAACCTATAATATTCAAATAATGGAACTTAACAAAAAAAAAGGGTATACAGATGATTGTATCTGTTTATTCAAAGTGGTTTGATAGATATATAGTTACATTCTCTTAATGAATAGAATGATTCTTGTACAGCAATTAACCACTAGGAAGAATGTATGCAGTGTGTTAATAATTGAAACTATTTGATTTGCAACTGTCTCATTGCTATTTTTTATCAATAAAATTATGGGGAAAAAAAAGAAACTGAGAGACTGGGAAAAAAGACACATTTATTGGAAGGAAGAAGGATCTGTTTTAGGCTCAACTTCTTTAACTGGTAAGGGGGTAAGTTCTCTAAGAGAATATCAAAGATCAAAACTCCATAATTAAGACTAAAAGGATGTGGGGGGTTTTTTGACAGATTCATTGGTCAGCTTTGCACCACAATAATGAAATACCACGGTAGCTAACTTATAAAGAGAAAATACTTACTTTGGCTCACAGTCTTGAAGATTCCAGTCTATAATTGGATGACTCTGTTACTTTGGGCATTTGGTGAGATGGCAGCACAGCAGAGGGCTGTGGCAGACCAAAATGGCTTACATCATAAGAGTGAAATAAGCAAAGAAAGGGAAAGAGCCAGAGTTCTACAGTGGCCTTTAAAGGATTGCCCATGGCCTAAAGACCTCCCAGAAGGCCCTGTCTCCTAAAGTCTCCACCATTTCCCAGTAGTTCTTGCCAATGTGGGGAATCAGCCATAACCTAGGAACCTTTGCAGGAAATTAACATCTAAACTACAGCACTGTGCAAGAGCAATGGTGACTAAAACTGTTGGTGCTTTCACATGGCCTAAGGCAGGACCACTAAACTCTGTTCAACAATCATTGTAATTTCAACACTTAGCAATTGTACTGCCTAGAAACAAGTATACTGTACTTGTTTTGCTTGAGAATACTCTTGGTGAAGTAGTACAGATCATTCAGTTTGCTATTTCTCAACCCTTAAGTACATACCCTTTTAGTATTTGTGTAATAAAATAAGTTGTATCCATAAAGCATACTTGCTTCTTTGGGTGGATGTTTTAAGGAAAAGCATTTATGTGATTGAATCATAAGCTGAATTAGGCCATTCTCATGAAGGTCCATTTTAATTTGAAAGAAAAAGAGATAGAACTGGGGAGATAGATTAGTGCTCTAAGCACCTGTCTGGCAAGTGCAAAGACCTGAATTCAACCCCCAGCATCACATGCCATGCAGGCCTGGAAATGGGTGCCATACCAACTCTGAAACCAGGCATGGTGGATCACCCCTGTAATCTCAGCTCTGGGCAGCCTGAGACAGGAAGATTACTATGAGTCTGAACAGCATAGTGAGACCCTATGTCAAATAATTTTTTAAACAATAGATAGATTAAGGCATAGCCCTTTGGATTCAGATACCTGGCAGACATATGTGCAAAAACAAAAAATTAGATGATGTTATTGCCTTAAGAAAAAAGTTTTCGGCTGCCAACGCCCGGGTGGAGGAGCTGAGATCAACATCAAATTTGAAATATTTAAACTATTTCCACAATGCAGACAATTAAGTGCGTTGTTGTGGGCGATGGTGCTGTTGGTAAAACATGTCTCCTGATATCCTATACAACAAACAAATTTCCATCTGAATATGTACTAACTGTTTTTGACAACTATGTAGTCACAATTATGATTGGTGGAGAGCCATACACTCTTGGGCTTTTTGATACTGCAGGGCAAGAGGATTATGACAGATTACAACCACTGAGTTAGCCACAAACAGATGTATTTCTAGTCTGTTTTTCAGTGGTCTCTCCATCCTCATTTGAAAATGTGAAAGAAAAATGGGTGCCTGAGATAACTCACCATTGTCCAAAGACTCCTTTCTTGCTTGTTGGGACCCAAAGTGATCTCAGAGATGATCCCTCTACTATTGAGAAACTTGCCAAGAACAAACAGAAACCCATCACTCCAGAGACTGCTGAAAAGCTGGCCCGTGATCTGAAGGCTGTCAAGTATGTGGAGTGTTCTGCACTCACACAGAGAGGTCTGAAGAATGTGTTTGATGAGGCTATCCTAGCTGCCCTCAAGCCTCCGGAAACTCAACCCAAAAGGAAGTGCTGTATATTCTAAACTGTTTTCTCCTTCCCCTCTTTGCTGTTGCTTCCTATCCCACTATTGTAGAAAGATCGTTTAAAAACAAAGGAATAAAACCATCCTGTTTGAAAAAAAAAAAAAGAAAAAGAAAAAAGTTTTCAAGGGAAAAACAGCATTTAGACTTTTTTTATAGAAGAAGTTGGTGACCAAAAGTATGATTTTTAGGTGTTATATGATGAAATGGGTCAGCATTGGGGAACAACGCATACCTCACTAAACCACAGTTTTTCAAATGACCAACGCTACAAAAAGATCTACTGAAAATAAAAGATATACCAATAAATGATTGTATAACAGAGCATAAATTGTGTGTGGTGTGATTTAGACTCTACATTGCAACTAATCTTTTTTTTTCTGTATTTTAGGGAAGGGGCTATAAGGTGTTCAGTGTCTCAGTACTAGATCAGAATCATAGTGATCCACCTGCTTACAGCCTGCCAAGAGCTGGGTTACAGGAACAGGCCACCATGCCCAGTCTCAATTGCCATCTCAGTGCACCCTGGGGGTGGGGACGGCATAGCCTGGCAGGCGCTTTAATCTGATGAGCTATTTGGCTGACCCTGCAACTAATCTTAAGAAATCACCACTTGTCAAGTTTTGGCACATTATCAGAAAAGAATATCAACAATTTTCTGAAAAGATTATATCCAATACTCTTTCCTTTTTAGATTACATTATTGGCTTTTTTTTCTCTTTTTCTTTTTTTCACAACAAAATGGTATTTTACTTATACTTTTGCAGTGTAAATAAAAATTTTTCTTGTGAAAAAAGGGGGGAAGGAAAATAAATACATATACGCATACACAAGAGAGTTATGATAGATATACAGTACTTTCTCTTAGTTCACTAAGAATAAAAGTTTGTACTAATATGCTTTAGACAAGATATCATGTCTTCATCTTGTCCTCTGAAGACAACAATATGCAATGAATTAATTATTGTAAACATCCAACTAACCTTCTGTGAAACTGTTTCATCACTATTTTATCTTTTTTCTCATTAAAATAAACAAAAATTATAAAATAAATAAAATAAATATACTTTTGTAAAGTTAGTATCATGTGACACAAGGTTTTCCAGTGACTAACAGATGGCTTTAACCAGACAGGAGGTTTATCTCAGGACTGAGGTAGCTTGTTTGCTTTAGGAACTGAGGTCTATTCCTGCCTACACAAATTTGATGAATTTCCTAGCTTCCATGGCTCCCAACATGTCCATCTTTTCTGTTTTGATTTGCAAGAGATGGGTGTTCCATTGTAGTTAGAGAAGCTGTATTTGGGAGTCTTTAAAGGACCTTTTCATGACTGATGCCAGTCCAAAGATTGTAAGTACTTGAGTTCCACAAAATGACTCAATATGCACCAATAAACCATAATAGTAGTGATTTATCAGCACAACTGGCAATTGCCAGAAGTTGTTGACTTGAGCCTTTTACACCTCAGAATATTAACATAGCTTCATTTTTTATACTATGTGGTTACACTTACTGCTGGATGGTTAAGACCAAGATAAAGTAATACCAATATAAGTAAAAATATGACTTTTGTATCAGACAAGATCAGTCAAATTCCCTCAGGATTTACCCTGAAACCATGTACAGCACTTTGTCAATCTTCTGTCATTATCAGTCATGTGGATGAGTCATGGACATTGTTTGATGAATTTGCTTTCTGTGAAAGCCTGAGAGAATTTTTTCTCTCTAGGTGACTCTCCTGAGGCACACTATACATTGTCCACCACTTTCCTCTGTGGTCCCATAATCTCTTTGATCAGAAAATTTGAGACACCACTTAGTTACAGGATGTCACAGCAGAGTTTCTCTTATGTCCTGAGTCCTCACTGACCATAAATGGCTAGGGCCAAAATATTGGCTATCCTTCTAGCACATCTATCTTTATGATTTTTGCTCTGCAAGCTTTAGTTGTTAAAACATCCAGAAGAGATGCTTAATGATATTATTACCCAGTAACAAAGGCAGTTAAGCTTACCATCACTATCTGTCTGAATATAAAACATCTTAGATATAAAATTTAACTGCTATTTTTCAACAACCATGTGTATTCTCAACTTTAAATCCCAATACAATGTTAAAAAAACAATTACATGTTTTTACACGGAAATTTAGAAATCAAAACATACACAACATTGTAGCAGGACAATCCTGTGACATTTTTTTCCTTGTCTCTCATTTTCTTTTATTACCTTTTTTTACAAACATTTATTTTACATAGAATATAGCAATAATTGATATGACATTAGAAGCAGCACACCTTTAGAAGACCAAAATGAAAGGTGTTTCAAGCCTGATTTTAGTATTACAGATTTCAGTCCTCACTTTAGTTGCTTAGTTCACAGACAGCATATAGAGTTAGATAGAGTGAGAATTCTACCCATTAACTGCTATTTTCAAAAGGACCATTGCTTTAACCATCTTGTTAGATAAATATATGGTTTTGCCCCTACTGTATTTCTTAACTTCTTTCCTTTCTCTCTCTACATTGTTTAATCCTTAAATTCTCACTTTCCATTTAACTGTGTTATACCTTTCAATTTTTACTTCTTCTTTTGAGTGCTTACACTAGAAAGACAATACAATATTTACACATGTGGGTCTGTTTCATTTCACTTATGAGTATAACTTCAAGTTGCATCCACTTTCCTATTAAGGATTTGAGGTTATTTTTCTTTACAGCTGGGTAATACTTCATTGATAAAAACACCACATCTTTTTCATCCATTCCTCAGTTGAGGGGCATTTTGGTTGTTTCCAAGATTTGTCTATCACAAATTTGGCTGCTATAAACATAGTTGCACATTTATCACTATGATATGTTATTTTCAGTTCTTTTGGAAAAATTCCCAGAAGCAGAACAGCTGAATTGAATTGGATTTCCAGTCCTAGTTTTTTGAGAAATCTTCACACTGATTTCCATAATGGTTGTACCACTCTACGTTTCCACCAGCAGTGGAGAAGGGTTTCTTTTTCCCTGAAGCCTCTCCAACATTTGTTGTTGGTTAATTTCTTTATGATAGCTATTCTTTCTGGGTGCATTGTTAATTTTATTTTTAATAATTAATTTTATTAAGAAAGAAATAGCAATGAGACAGTTTCAAAACAGGCTAGTAGGACAGTTACAATAATTAATACATTACATATTATTGTCTTGTTAGTAGTAATTCATAGTACAAGATGTAGATATGATATCTTGTCTAAACACTATTAGTACAAATCTTCTTTCCCATTAAACTAAGAGAGTGTAGCTGTATATTTATCCTGTTTTGTATATACAGATATATATTTTTCACTACAAAATGGCCCTTCATTTATATTCCCCTTTTTTGTTTACTTTTGTCAGGGATGGGTATTCCATTGACATTTAAATACTGTAGGTCCATGAATTCAACAAAGTAATCCAACACGAGGTATAAAAAGTATAGCCATATTAATATGCTGAGATGTAAAAGGCTCTAATCAACAACTTCTGACAGTGCCAATCCTGTGGATAACATACTACTATTATGGACTACTGGACTATACTGTCATGTTAATTTTAAACAGTTTTAAAAGCAATACTACCCTTCCCAGGTACCCAGAAATTGCAATTCTTTTCTGTTCATTCACTCTTTAAATTCTTTTCCTGACAAGTTCAAGGTCCTGAGTTCAATCATAGATACCAAAAAAATAAATAAAAATAAAAAATTCTACCTGCTTCTGTATTATTTTCTTTAGAGATGAAATACAATTTATTTAGTATATCTTGTGTGACATAAATGTTTGCAATGATTCTTTCAGTTTCATCAGTAGAGAATAATTTTGCTTCATAATATACTTTTAAATTTATAGGGTTTTTTATTTTCTAAAACAACTTCATATTTCCACTGCTTCTGACATTATTTCTGATGAAAAATTCAAAGTTATTCAAATGACTTTTTCCCACATGCAATAAGTTATCCACATCTTTGGATGATTTTTTTCCTTTCTTTTTGAGACAGAACCTGAATATTCAGTGCAAACTAACCTTGAATTTGTGACAAACTTGTTGCCTCATTCTCCCAAGTTCTGTGATTATAGCAGAACACAGCCATGCCCAGTAAGAACTTTTATCTTCGGATAAAGACTTGGATTAAAAATAAAATATTTTTTAATCATTATTCAGCCGATGGCCATCTTGGTTGTTTCCAAGATTTAGCTATCACAAATTCTGCTGTGGTAAATATAGATGCACATATGTCACTATAATATAATGTTTTCAGCTCCTCTGGGAAAATTTCCAGTAGGGGGAGAGCTGGTTTGAATGGGATTTCCAGTCCTAGTTTTTTGAAAAATCTCCACACTGATTTCCATAATTGTTGTACCAGTCTACATTCCCATCAGCAGTGGACAAGGGTTCCTTTTTCCCCAGAGCCTCTCCAACATTTGTTGTTGGTTGATTTGTTTATGATAGCCACTCTTTTTGGTGTGAGATGGTAACTCAGTGTAACATCCTGTAACTCAGTTGTGTCCCACATTTTCTGATCAAGGACATTATGGGGCCACAGAGGAAAGTGATCAATGACGTAGAGTGTGCCTAAGGAGAGTCACACGGAAAGAAAACATTCTCTCAGGCTTTCACAGAGAGCAAATTGGTCAAGCAATGGGTGTGACTCATCCACATGGCTGACACTGACAAAAGATCTGCAAACTGCGGTACAAAGTTACAGGATAAATCCTGAGGGTACTTGACTGAACTTACCAGATACAAAAGTTACATTTCTTGTTATATAGGTCTTGCTTTACCTTGGTCTTAACCATCCAGCAGAAAAAGTATAAAAACGAGGTATAAAAAGTAAAGCCATATTAACATGCTGAGCAGAAAAAAGTTCAAGTCAACAACTTCTGACATTGGCAGTCCTGTGGATAACCCATTACTCTTATGGACTACTGGACTATATTGGAATATATTGCTGAACGCACGCACCTGCAATATTTAAATGGCAATAGAATATCCATCTCTGACAAAACTAAACAAAAAAGGGGATACAAATGAAGGACTATTTTGTCTTTATATGCAAAATAATTAAGATAGATATATAGCTACTTTTTCTTAATTCAATGAGAAAAAAGATTTGTACTAATAGTGTTTGGACAGGATATCATGTCTGCATCTTGTACTATGAATGACCACTATGAAAACAACAATATGCAATGTATTAATTATTGAAACTGTCCTACTAATTGGTTTTGAAACTGTCTCATTGCTATTTGTTTCTCAATAAAATTAATTAAAAAATAAAAAAATTTAAAACTTGTATTATCTTTTATCTAATCATAGTTACTCTGAATTTTCCAAATGGGTGGCCAGAGTTTCCAGATTGATACATCTAGAACATTCATCTCACTTAAATAAGTTTGTAGCAATGCTTTTCCCAAATATTGTCACTTTGTCTTCTTTTCATTTATCAACTTTTTAGTTAACAAAATAATTGTGTATTTCTAGGCCCTGTTCTGTGGCTGTTTTGATCTATGTGTATGTTGGAGAAAATTGTATTTAGTTAACTGGCATACCTACCACCTTACCAACTCATCTTGTCTCCTGCATGGAGAATATTAAAACTTGTTCTTGAAATACATAATTTACATTATTTTAAACTATAGTCACAAATATATTTTTAAGGTTGATAATCCAAATAATTCCATTAAAGGATTCCAGGGAGGTGGTGAGCATTTTTCATATTTCCAGTGAATGTTCATATCTGTCCTTCTGAGAAACATCTATACAATTCTCTGCCCAGTTTGAACTGGATTATTTGAGTTTAGTCCCTTATACATTATGAACCATCATCAAATATAGAAAATATATCGCAAATGTTTTCTCTGAATCTATAGCTTCCATCTTCATTCTGTTATTTCCTTTGCCTTGAAGATTTTCACATTGATGTTATTCCACTTATCAAGTTTTGGTATTGTTGTCCATACTTTTGAAACTCTCTACAGGTAATCTTCACCTATACTTACTTTTAATACCTTTACAGTTTCCTATCTTACATTTAACCATGCATTAATGCTATTTTGAGTTGATCTTTGTACATGATGTGAGATAAGACTCCAGTTTTATTCCATTAAATCACATATTTGTTCACTTAGAAATAAAAGCATGTCTGAAGGAAAACTCCCCACCCCATCTCCAAGGAAGATAATGATTAGCTTCAGTGTCACCTGTGACCCCACCACATCATCTTAGAGAGAATGCTCAGCATTGTTTCACCATTCTTAGAGCCAATCAGTTGTTAAAATTCTCTGATTGTCCTTTTCTGCCATATCAGTTTCAATTATCTGGGTTATTACTGGACAGTATAGATTTTCACATGTGTTTCTATTTTGGTTGCATATAATTCTTCATATTTGGAATGGGTGATTACCTTTACCTTTCTAAACATCCCTATGTATTTTTCTTTCAGTACCAGGGATTTAACTAAGGACCCTTTGCTTGCCAGGCAGGTGCTTATTCTACTGAGTTATCTCCCCATCCCCTACACCCCATGTATTTAAATTAATATATATCTTTATCCAAAAATGACAGTAGGAAGGTCCCCCATTAGTTAGTCTGTCTTATCACCTACATCTAGCATATTAAGATGAAAGTAAGGAAATAAGATTTAAGAAACTAATAGTGTATTGTAAAAAAACTAATGCTCTGTGAGAAATGCTTAAAGTGTCATGTGAGCTTCTGTATTGCTTATAATATACATATAACACAATTTTAATGATTACATCTAACCTTTGAAAAAATGGAAATAAACCAAACTTTAATAGCATAATTGCCATACTATTAAAAGCCAACTGTACTGAATAATTACTGAGTTAACTGGATTGAATAATTTTCATATATGCAGTACAAGCATAAAGGATTAAATATTTGATTTTATGCTATATTTTGCTCATTATTTAGCTTGATTTTTGATACATATATCATATGTACATCACTTAAGTACATATGAATATATATTATGAATTTTCATGAAGGTTCATAGTTTGTTAAAGAATGGATAATATAACCAGTTTATGTATGTATTAAAAAAAGAGCCTCTTTTTTCAAAGAGCTATAATGTTAAATTATATCTTATGTATTTATCATCCACATACAGCAAATTAAATATATTTAACAGAAAAAGCATAACTACACATATTTCAATAATCCAACAGAAATTTAAAGTATTTGCATTTTTGAGAAGCAATTATCCATCACTTCATATTTGAAAATTTACTGTCTTTTCCTCATGGATATTAACCATTCCATCATCCGTTTTTCAGTGCTCATTAGCACAAAAGGACACATTGTGGCATAGGCATTGCCCACAAGCATCTGTACACAATGATAAATTGGATCATTGTTCCACAATACAACAAGTGAAGAGAAAATAACACAGTCCAAACAGTACATGAGCATAAAGAAGCCTGTTAGCACAAGAATAGTCTGAGTGGCCCTCTCTCCAGGGTATGCTTTTGGAGAAAGATTAGAATGGTGAAGGTGTTGGAACTGTCTTTTATGCCTGCACAAGAGATTCACCATGTATCCACTTGACAGGGCCATGAGCCCTACAAAGGAAATATCCTGAATGTTCACCAATGAGAGAAATATGTATCTGAAAAAGTAACTAATAGGCCACTGAGAGCAGGATTCAGTGACAAAGTTGAGACTGTGTGAAGTCCCATTTGGTGTCGCACCAATGGAGATTAAAAAGCGAATGTTCAGGAGCATATTTAAGACCCATAAAAAGACAAGGCAACATGGATAATAATGTGAGGATTTGTGTTTGAATTTTGCCAAAAAAGAGTTTCTAGGGCTAAGTATTATAGCCTGGAGGACACTCAGCAAGCAGGTGGTACAGATAGAGAGGGCCCTCATCAACCTGTTTACATATATAACTGATTTACACATAAAGTCATTCCCCCAGCCCTCAAACTCAAATGTGTCTGTAGCTATGAAGCCCATGGTTACCAGTAACATCCAATGGACTAGAGCCAACTGTGCAATAGTCAGGTCAAGGGGCTTGGGCCTGTGCTTGAGCAGAAACATGAGGATGTGGAACAGAAGCAGGATCACGTTGGCTGTGATCCCAGTGGTGATTTCAAAGAAAACTATGTTTTTTATGTCTTTATAACTGGAAAATTTTCTCTTTTTATTCATCTTCATGGGGTTAATCAAACAATAAATGTCTGAGGAAAAAAGCAAGAAAACTTTTATTGCAAATATTACCACCATCGTCATTTCTGCCAACACTATGCATTCATCAGAACACATGTATCCTCTTCCCTTCAGAGCCAGGTTCACTTCAGAACCTCCTGTATGAACTATTGTTCTCACCCCGTCCCATACCTTCATGATGATGGTTGAATTATGAGTGTCATTGCAGGACTCCCACAACACCTCTGTGAGAAAACTGTCACATTTTACAGTAGGTATTACCTTTTTGCCTCAATATTTAGTTTTCAAAGTCAGCCATAATGTCTTACTGGCCATTTTATTTTTATTAATTTTACTGAGAAAAAAATAGCAATGAGACAGTTTCAAAACCAATTAGTAGGACAATTTCAATAATTAATACATTGCATATTGTTGTCTTTGTAATAGTTATTCATAGTAGAAGATGCAGATATGATATCCTGTCCAAACACTATTAGTAAAAATCTTTCATCTCATTAATTAAGAGAAAGTAGCTGTATATCTATCCTATTTTGTATATACAGATACAAAATGGTCCTTCATTGGCCATTTTAAAAGAGCAGTTTTGTCTAAATTGTGAAAGGATAGTTGCCTACATTTGAAAATCAGAGCAAGCAGTAATTGTTCATGGGATAACCACACACTGATGCCAGTGTCATCTTTATTCTGATTTTTTGCCAGACCAAATACTAATAGGGAATGAATTTTGCTCAGCATATTTTGAAATGAAGTGAAATTCGTTTATATCTATGATGTGACATTTATCAAATGCAGGATTTCAAAAGTCAGTTAACATTCCTGAGCATTTCATGTGATAAGTTAAATAAGGACAATTATATTCCTTCTTTTCTAGAGATATAATGCATATAATATATACAAATGATCATGTCATGAAGAAAGTCTGTTTGTACCAATAGTGTTTGGACAGGATATCATGTCTGCATCTTGTACTATGAACAACCACTAAGAAGAAAACAATATGCAATTTATTAATTATTAAAACTGTCCTACTAATCAGTTTTGAAACTTTCTCATTGTTTGTCAATAAAATTAAAAACAAAAAAATTAAATAAAACAGTTGGCACAAGCAAAAAAAAAGTCTGGTAAAGGAATAAAATTTCAGGTACTATTTTCATTATTACAAAATTCCTCATGCATAAAACTTGAAATTTCCTATGAAGAATATATATATACACATTTTTATTTTTAGGGTGTGGAAATCATGCTTCTCCCCTGTCCCCTTTCTTCTCTCTCTGTATATATATCCATGAATTGAACTCAGGAACTTGTGCTTGCCAGGCATGTACATATGCCACTGAACTGTATCCCCAGCCCATTATATATATGTAAATAGTACCAATAAACTTTTAAAAAAACTTTAGAGAATTAATGCATTTTACAGTATATTCTATCTCATCCTGGCTTAAAATAGTAAGGAGAAATGAATGATTATTGACAGTAGATTGTTAAAAATATGTGCTTATCAAACACATGAAATTAAATTGACTTTTAATATTCTATAACTACACAAGGCATATATGTTAGAAATATAGAACACGCAAACCAAGTAGCAGACTTCACATTACAGTTATTAATTATTATTAGGACCATGAATTCCATTTTTTTACTCCACCATAAGTAAGTATATGTATTGAGAATCAAACGTATACCATTTTAAGTATATTCTAAAGATTCTGTCTTATGCTTTTAATACAGTGAATAGCAAACATTTCTGATCTGCAGGTGGCTCAGCATGTATTTAAATATTTATACTTTCCTCAAGCAAGAAAGGATAACTGTAGAGATATGGGCCTCAAGTGTAAATTTCATGCTATAGAAATCAGTAATAACCAATGTTTAAGTTATCTTTACATATGATGAAGATGTTTGCTTTTTGAATATGTTTTCTTAGCAAAAATCAAATTCATGACTTTTTGCTTGCCAGGCAGGCACAATGTTACTGAGTTTCATCTTCAGCCCCTTGAATTTTTTTAAATTATGTTGGTCCACTTTTGACAAATATAATGATCACATTCATTATAGGAAATTTGTACCTGTACCATTGCATTTGTTTATTTTTCCCCATCCTTCACCATTCCTTTCATCCCTTCTTCTACACCCCATTTACAAAAGCTCTGTTTCAATTTTTTCCTCAATTCCCTCTTCATTCCTTTTCTCTTCCTTTCAGTATTCCAACCTCCACTGTTCCCTTTCACATTTGAATATTTTCTTCCTAAATCCAAAAATCTATCAAGAATTTTGGTGCTTATTTACACTTTCCGTTTCTTACATGAGTGTGCCCTGTATATCTATTTGAAGTAAGTACCAAAAATAACCTGATAATAATTTAAAATAATAACATTAAATGGGTACATACCAACATCAAAATATTTTTAATGTTACAAGTAAAAGAAAATATACACAATAAACTTGTCTTCTCGTGTTGTTTCTGCAAGATTTAGACATTGCTTTGTTTTCTAAATTAAATCTGGCATATAGCCTTTAAATTTGGCAAAGTAGAATATATAAGTCAACCATAAATTGAGGATATACTTACATTCTTTTCAGTGTCGCATATTACTTAGGGAACTACAGTCCTAATGCATGAAGGATGGAGGTAAGAGATGTGTGCAGATGCTCTAAGTTTACTAAACATTGAGGATGTGAGAGGATCCCTGGATCCTTACCTGAAACTGACAAAAGTTGAAGCTGAATCAAAATTTCCTTTCTCCACATTAATATAGGAAAGTGCACTCACCAGCATCCATTTTTGTTATTAGTTCCTGTGAAGCACCAGAAAGATAACAGAATCAAACCAACCAATCAGCCATCCCCAAATCCTGTGGATCATACACAACTGTATTTGTGAAACACACTCCAAATATCTTTGCCCTGAATTGGGATGAAAATGCTTTCAAGAAATGTATCTATACATTTCTTGAAATTTATGTACTAATATTTTATTACATAATATAGTCTTAGTACTCTGAACACATGAAAATAGACTAACAGAAACGGTCTAATAGTGAATCCCTGCCCAGTCATGCCTCAGTCATGTCACACCTGCCATGGTCAGCACAGTTTAGGAAACCAGGGAACAGAACAGCAGCTCTATCCATCCACAGGATGAACTAGAAGTCACTCCCAAAATGCAGCTCTTAGAAGTAGCAAAGCTCAGGTTCAGGGGCCGAGAATTTAATCCAAAACCTGCCGTGCCAGCTCCGCCCCTGGGGCATGCTGAAATGACAATTAAGACTGGGAAGGGGGAGGAGGAGGAGGAGGA
>NW_004525040.1:274038-288135 GCF_000260255.1 Octodon degus
AGAAGAAGAAGAAGAAGAAGAAGAAGAAGAAGAAGAAGAAGAAGAAGAAGAAGAAGAAGAAGAAGAAGAAGAAGAAGAAGAAGAAGCTGAGACAAGACCTGCCTCACCCAAAATATCAAACACAAAAGTCTCATTTTTCAAACAGAACAAAATCAGCTTCCCTCAGAGAAACTTTAGGTAAATAAAAAAATAAATCACAGTGAAAGTAACCTGGAAGAAAGTTTTGAAACAGGTCACATTCTGAAGTCCACCTAGGGAAAAAGAAAAAGACTCGGTGAACAGCTCGTGAAAAGCAAAACAGAAATGTAGTGAGAAAGTCAAAGGGAAACTTTTGCATTTGTTTTGAGCAGTCACCATTAGGAGCAAATACTAAAATATCCCCTGAGAATCTCAGGATAAATCCTGAGGGGATTTCACTGGCCTTATCAGACGCGAAAGCTACAACTCTTGTTGCATAGGTCCTGCTTTACCTTGGTCTTAATCAGCCAGCAGAAAAGTATAAAAATGAAGTATATGAAGTAAAGTCATGCTGTTATGTTGAGCTGTAGGGGACTCAGGTCAACAGTTTCTGACATTGCCAGTCAAGCAGAAGACCCAATACTATTATGGGCTACTGGACACTTTTGGAATATTTTGCTGAGTTTACACACCTATAGTATTCAAATAACAGAACTTAACAAAAAAAAAAGGGTATACAGATGAATGTCCATTTTGTATCTGTGAATTCAAAGTGGTTAGGATAGATATATAGTTACATTCTCTTAATGAATAGAGTGATTTGTTCTGATGGTGTTTGTAAATAGGATATCATGTCTGCATCTTGCACAGCAATTAACCACTGGGAAGAACGTATGCAATGTGTTGATTATTGAAACTGTCCTACCACTTTGATTTGAAACTGTCTCGTTGCTATTTGTTTATCAATAAAATTATGGGAAAAAAACAAAATATCCCCTGAGAAATGCAACACAGTTCAGAACCTATTTAATGGTAAGATGGTAAGATCAAGGAAAGATTCACTTTAGGTATGGTGTTATCTTGCAGTTCCTGAGACCATCCTAGGACACATAGTATTCTCAGATGGTTCAAAAGAGTGAAGAAATCTCAGGATCATGCACCTGAGCCAGAAGCCAGGAGAGAACTGAAGTAAAGTGGGAGTGAGGGGCCTCAGCAGACTCCCACTAGATTTGAACACTTGTGGCCTTTCAGGTGGATAGATTACATGGTGCAGAAAGAATAGTGCCATATATACATTTTTATAAGCTACTTGAATATAGTCTATATATCATGCAAAATACAACAGTGTATTATAACATAATTTATGTCCAGAATTTAGTTTGTGTGGTAGATGCAGAAAAGTAAATCCGAACTCTTATTCCGGTACATTGTAGATCACCTTTGCCATAATGAGCATTAGTACTATCCTTATTTACAATTTAAGGTAAAAAGTAAAACAGAGCCTTTGAGGTGAGAATCGCCATGAAAAGCAGTGTGAGTTAGGTTCATGGGATTATTGATCTACTTGCTGTAACTCTTGACAAAATTCTAGCTAGAAAACTACAAATGGAAGGACTGATTTGCTGATTTGTAGACACACCAAGGAATGCAAAATCTCCACCATCCAGACAAAGGTTCCATGCTTGGAGCAGAGCATTTGTGAAGTGCACAACTCCAGAAGGATCACGATCAAGGGATAATGTGAGTACACAAATGGTAGCTGTGCACTTTTTTTAACATGAACGAAACATCATTTTTGTCCATTTAAATCATGCTAATTAATCTCTGGTGATCCTTCACCCACAGATATGTGTACCATTCATATACTTATATTCATTTTCAGAAAAATCAAGAAAAGTTTCTAATCCAAAGAAACAAAGTAACCCCAGAGGCACCTGGTGACAAACATGAAGGTCTCACCCTTCATACATATAGGTAGCCCTGTGAGAGAATTTTCAACCAACACCACAGTGAAATACAGAAAGTCTTGTGTTCTTGCAATATAGATTTGTCATGTCTTTATAAGTTTGCATTATAGATATACCAAGATAAAGATAGCAGTTCACATTTATCTGTTGATAAATATATTTAAACAATCAGTAGGGATGGATCTAACTCAAAAGCCATAGAGATAAGGACAGACAAAAAATGGTTTCTAATATATTTTGTACAGAGTCTTACACATAGGTTGGACTCGTGGTGATCCTCCTGTTTTCAGCCTCCCCAGTGCTGGGATTACAGATATGCACCATCACACCTGGACTCAGTTGCTGGGTCAGCACACACCAGGGGCAGGCCAGTCCAGCATGCAGTACGGCGGCTCAAACTCCACTCCTTGGGCTTGCCTAAGCAGGTGCTTAGTCTGCTGAGCTATCTCTCTGGCCTGAGACAAAAATATTTGATTCTAAACTTTTTCCCTATTGAAAGTGGCTCTAACATATCCACCATGAATAAAAGCAGAAGAAATGTTTTTGAAATGAAGAAAAATAGAGAAACATGAGATATAGTCTTTCATCTCAACAAATAATATTGGAAAACATTCCAAGAATATTATTAGAAACAGAGAAAAATATAATTATCATATTATTTTACATTTCACCTTATTAATGGCTGACAACATCAACATCAAATTTGTCAAATCAACAATGGGCAAAGAAGACTTTTGTGAGATAATTCTAGTACATATTTTTTAGGAATGTGGTTAAATTCTCTTTCAGAGATCATGCTTAAATAAAGCATCCCCTCACGTGCCAAATAATTTAATTATCTATGAATAACACAAGCTACAGAGACCACTTTGACAAAAGGTTTCAAGTGCCTTAAACAGATAATAGAAGAGAAAGTCAGTCTATTATTGAAAACCCATAGTAAAAGTTTGCCTATTTCTGTAAATACAAATATGAAAGCTTCAGACTAAAGTAGCAGTACCTTTCTTGAAAAATAACAAAGTAAGTAAATGAACATCGTTTAATTCAGTGAAATAAATACATGCCAGAAACTATTCTAGTATTTCTTATGAAAAATACCACTACTTTTATGAGTCAGTGAATTAAAAGCCAGAGTCTATAAAAATGTCAGTCTACAAAATCGTACCACAAAGCCTACTGTGTTTATGCCTTAGCCTACCTAGGATCCTGAGCACCCACAGATACTGCATCTTTGGTCAGAGTAGAACATATCATGTTGACATATGGGAACCTGGCGTTCCCTAGAAAGCTCTGCATAGTCTTAAGTAAAGGATGTCATTAGGGCACCATTATGTAGTTGCATCATTTCCAAATCTGTGACAAGATCCTACTGGGGAAGAAGGAAACTTAGACTCCTCTGTGTAATATTTCACCTGTCTCTGGATTTCACTTTCTTCTGTCCTGATTAATAACTAACATAGACCAGATGTGCTCCAAGTTTTACTGTAAGTTCCCCTGACACTTTTAGAGAAGGGGTAAAAATGATCTCTTCATATGAATAGCACTATGTTCTCCCACTCAGATCATAAGTTGAAATCAGTCCAAAACTATTGCAAATGGGTTCGAACTCATTACAAAGCAGTTGAAACCCATTACAGGCTACTCCAGTGAGTGATATTCCTTAGCTCCAAAGAGTTCCCAATGGCTCTTAATGTCACTTCCCTATAATGTGTGACATAGTCTCTTCTGTAGTCTTTTCTCACATGAAGCATTGGTTTCTGGTTACTACTAGCTGTAGATTTTGCAAACTCATTGTGTACAACTTCTTAGTTTCAGGTTTCAAGCTATGAGTCAAAAATCAATGTGAATTTTAGTAAAATGAAAAATCAATGGGCCGCCTTTCTGTTTACAGCTGCACAGAGGTAGCTTGTGCGTCTATGACATCCCAAAGTTAGGACTATTCTTTGCACACCTGAGGCTGCCAGTGGGAGCTCTAGAGCTATCATCATGCCACAGAATGAATATATTGAATTATACCATAAACGCTATGGACACCGCTTGGATTGCCATGAGAAAAAGAGAAAGAAGGAAAGTTAAGAGACTCATGAATGTTCAAAGAAGGCAAAAAAAAAAAAAAAAAAATGACTGGCCTGAAAGCTAAGCTCTACCACAAACAGCACTATGTGGAGAAAATACAAATGAAGAAGACTATCAAGATGCATGGAAAGAGAAACACCAAACAAAAGAATGATGAAAAGACTCCACAAGGAGCAGTACCAGCCTACCTGCTGGACAGAGAAGGACAGTCTCATGCAAAAATACTTTCCAGCATGATTAAACAGAAATGAAAAGAAAAGGTAGGAAAATGGGAAGTTCCTCTGCCCAAAGTTCGTGCCCAAGGAGAAATGGAAGTATTAAAGGTTATTCAAATGAGAAAGATAAAAAAAAAAAGAAGGCATGGAAGAGGATGGTTACTAAAGTCTGCTATGTTGGAGATGCCTTTACCAGAAAACCACCTACATATGAAATATTCATTAGGCCAATGGTCTTACATTTTACAAAGGCCCATGTAACACATCCTGAACTGAAAGCTGCCTTTTCCCTGCCAATACTTGGTGTGAAAAAGAATCCTTCATAGCCACTGCATACAACTTTGAGTGTGACTACCAAAGAAACAGTGATTGAGATGAACTTGAGCGAGTTGGGCCTTGTGATGCAAGGAGGCAAGGTTATCTGGGGTAAATATGCCCAGGTAACCAACAATCCTGAAGATAATGGATACATAAATGAAGTCTTACTAGTTTGGCAGATGTTACATACAGTAACTTCTTACAATTATTGAAGACTACAGACCAATCAGGAAAACCATAACTTGAATACTGCTGAAGAGCTGTCATGACTACATTCAACAAGAAAGCTACTTACTAAATTGTAAAAACACTAAAATGGTCCAGTTTTACAAATTGGTGTTTCACTAGAGGTCTGCTAAGGGCTTATATGTTAGTGAGATTGAACCATTTAAAAAGTAAATGTAATTCTTTACATTGAAGAGTGTATACTCAGCAACACAGATCTCTCATTCCTAAAAAGCTACCAGTATTTAAAGTCAGTGCAGAAGTGTGTGGGAGAGCTTCCAGCTACCCTGCCCCTGTGGGACCTAATGGTCCCAGCACAGGCGCAGCATGGGTAAGACCCTCATACACCCCTTTGGAATGCCCCCCACCACACAGCAGCACCTCTCCTACCCCACCTGCCCAGTAAGAATTTCTGCCATGTTCAGTGAACCCCCACTACAAGTCCTATCACAGGCCCACTGAGTGTGTGGGAGAGCTTCTAGCTACCCTGAACTGGCATGACCTATTGGTCCCAGGCCAACCCTGCGTGAGTGACACCTTCTTTCACTCTCCTGGGATGCCCCCATTCACTCCATTGTACCCCCCACACCCTGCCCACAGAGAAGGAACTTCTGCCCCATTCTGGGAGCCCCCAGATCCAGTCCTAGTCCAGGACCAGTGAGTGTGTGGAAGAGCTGCCTCTCCCACCTAACACAACTTGTCCCCTCCAGACTCAGCGCAGGCCTGGCATACAGGCCTGATGTGAAACCCTTCAGCTACAATCCCTGCAGAGAGTGTAGGGGACAGAACCACACAGCTAGTCCAGCAGAACATCTTGCCAGAGGGGCAAAACAGGTTCATCCCCAAGGACAGCAGCAGGAAGGAGCTGAGCACAGCAGCCAGACTCAAATCAGGCACAAATGGACAAATCCAAACTAGTAGATCTCCACCTGAACTTCAGTAGGTGCTAAGGCTATAACTGCAACAAAGAAGTACAACAAACATCAGAAGACAGTGCTACACAAAATGACGAGGAGCAAAATGCAATCTCAGAACCCAAGCCCACCCATAATAAGTGCAGAGGACACTAACACAGAACAAATTGGGAATCACACACCTGAAAGCAATGAATCAATGGCTTCTGAAATAAACAGCTGCAGAAAGGTATAGAGGAACTCAGATTGGAAATGGGAAAAAAATTCCCTGAGTTAATAACATCTGCAGTAAAGAATCAAATTCAGAAATGTATGGAGAAAATCCAATGCCCAACCAGAACAAGTGCAGAGGACACTAGCTCAGTTCAAATGTATGAATTAATAGCGTCAATAGTAAATATGCAACAGCAGAAAGTCATAGAGGAATTCAGAGTGGAATTCTTTTCTACTAGCTCAGTTCAAATGTACAAATTAATAGCATCAAAGGTAAATAAGCAACAGTAGAAAGTTATACAAGAACTTAGAGCATAATTTTTTTCTGAAATAAAAAAGGAATTCTCAGAACTCATAGCATGTGAAGTAAAGAATCAACCACAGAAACATAAGAAGGAAAACCAATCTGAAAAAAACACTTCAATGAAAGAAATAATAACTGCTTCTAAAGAAAACATTGATAAAAAAAAAAGAGGAGATGAGAAAAATGACGGATGCCTTGACGGAGCAATGCATGAAAGATATATATCGCATGAAACAGAATCAAAGAGATATAGAGGAAATTAAAATCTCAATCAAAAGCTTGCAAAACCATTTAAGTGAAAGCAAAGACAGAGTTTCAGATCTTGAAGACGCTGGTGCAGCTAGTGAAAAGATAGGAAAGGATCTCTTAAAAACAAACAGGATGCAGGAAAGAATAATCCATCACCTGCAAGATGCCGCAAAGATGATCAATGTGAGACTAATAGGAATCAATGGGAAAGAAGGCATCAACACAAATCATATTTAAAAAAATGTGAGTAGAAGTAATAGCACAAAACTTCCCAAATATGAGGAAACAATCTGATATTCAGGTAACTGAAGCATAGAGAACACCAAGTAACCTCAACCCAATGAAAAACACACCGAGACATATACTAGTGAAGATTCCAGAAATTCAGCACAAGAAGAATATACTGAAAGCCTCTAGAGAAAAGAAGTAGATAACATCCAAAGGAAAACCCATCAGAATTATGGCCGAATTCTCTTCACAAAACATGAACGTAAGAAAAGCACGGAGCAGAGTACTTCAAGTCCTCTAAGAAAACAAATTCCAGCCCAGACTACCATACCCTGCAAAACTCTCTTTCAAGTTTGATGGAGAAGTGAAATACTTTCTTAACAAAGAACAACTAAAGAATTTCATGATGACAAAACCAACCCTACACAGGCTACTGAAAGAGGTCCTAGAGAAGGAACAAAATGATCAGAACTCCACGAATGTGATCAGAAGCAACCAACTAAATAGGGTAAGCAATTAAACACAGGAGAAAAAGAAGTAAAGGAAAATAGGTAAATAACATGTCAATTGTAAGTCAACACATCTCAATTCTAACCATCAATGTAAATGGACTCAATTCACCAATTAAGAGAAATAGACTGGCACAGTGGATTAAAAAACAAAACCAAACAAGATGCTGTATACAAGAAACACATTTAACTCATAAAGATATTCATACATTGAAAGTAAAAGGATGGAACACAACACTACATGCCCCAGCACCTCAGAAAAAGGCAGGGGTAGCAATTCTATTCTCTGACAATATCAACTTCAAACCAACAATGATCAAGCGAAATAAAGAAGGCCACTATATACTGGTTAAGGGAAAAATTCAAGAGGAATAGGTAACACTCATGAATACGTATGCACCAAACACAGGAGCACCAAACTATATAAAGCAAATCTTAATGGACATGAAAAATCTAATATCCAATACCACAATTCTAACATTAGACCTTAACACCTCCTTATCCCCAAAAGATAGCTCAACCAGACAAAAACTTAGCAAAGAAGTAACAGAACTGAACCAGAGCCTGAAAAAAATGGACGTGGTGGAAAAATACAGATTTTTCTCAGCTGGATATGGTTCATTTTCTAAAATAGACCACATATTGGTCCATACCTCATGCTTAAGTATCTGCAAGAAAACAGAAATTTTCCCATGCACATTATCTGACCAGAGTGCAAAACTGGAAATAAATGACAAAAGAAACCACAAAAAAACCTTAAATACATGGAAATTAAATGACACCCTACTCAGCAACCAATGATAACAGACAAAATTAAATAAGAAATTCAACAATATCTACAAATCAATGAAAATTCAAGCACAAGCTAACGTAATTTAGGCGATTCAATGAAAGCAGTCTCACAGGTAAATTCATAGATGTGAACTCACACATTAGGAAAACAGAACAGGAACAAATAAATACCCTAATTCTACACCTTCAACAACTAGAAAAGGAAGAGCAAACCAACCACAGAGGCCAAGGATGGGAAGAAATTGTAAAGATTGGAGCAGAAATTAATTCAATTGAGAAGAAGAAAACAATTCAAAGAATTAAAAAAGCAAAAACCTGGTTCTTTGAAAGATTAAATAAAATTGAAAAGCCCCTAACTAACCTCATCAAACAAAGAAAAGAAAAACTTCAAATACAAGCAATAAGAAATGAAAAGGGTGTAATTACCACATACCCAGTGGAAATTCAGAAGATTATCAATAGCTACATTGAGAATCTTTACTCTCACTGAATGGATGACACAGAAGAAATGGACAAATTCCTACAATGGTACAAATTACCACAACTTAATCAACAAGATATAACCACTGTCATTGGACCAATAACAGCCAATGAAATATGAGATGTAATTAAAAACCTACAGACAAAGAAAAGTCCACGTCCGGATGGATTCACAGCTGAATTTTAAAAGAAATTTACAGAAGATGAAGTCCCTATACTCCTCAAACTCTTCCATTAAATTGAAAAGGAAGCAATCCTTCCAAAATCATTCATGGAGGAAAGTATTATATTGATACCAAAACCAGGGAAAGGCACAACTAAGAAAGAGAACTACAGGCTCATCTCCCTCATGAACATAGATGCCAAAATCCTCAATAAAATGCTAGCAAATAGAATACAGCAAATAATCAAGAAGATCGTACACCTTGACCAGGTAGGATTCATCCCAGGGATGCAAGGATGGTTCAATATTTTAAAATATATAAATGTAATACACTATATCAACAGAACAAAAGCTAAAAACCACATAATCATCTCCGATGATGCAGAAAAGGCTTTTGACAAAGTCCAACACTCATTCATGTTCAAAGTCCTACAGAAAATTGGAATAGATGGCCTCTACTTCAATCTGGTAAAAGCCATTTATGAAAACCCAACAGCGAACATAATCCTAAATGGGGAAAAACTGAAATCTTTTATTCTTAGACCTAGTACAAGACAAGGATATCCTCTATCACCCCTCCTATTCAATATAGTTCTGGAAACATTAGCTACAGCCATTAGACAGGAGAAAGAAATAAAAGGAATAAGAATAGGTAAAGAAGAAGTTAAATTATCTTTATTTACAGATGACATGATACTTTACTTGGAAAACTCAAAAAATTTCACCAAGAAGCTACTAGATTTAATACAAAAATTCAGTAGTATAGCATGTTATAAAGTCAATACCCAAATGTCAATAGCATTCCTCTACACAGATAACAAACACACTGAGAGGAAAATTATAGAAACAATACTGTTTACAACACCACTGAGGAAAATGAAATACGTTGGAATTCATCTAACTACAGAAGTCAAAGACCTTTTCAAGGAAAATTAAAGTACTCTTAAATAAAGAGATCATAGAGTATTTCAGAAAATGGAAAGATATTTCATGCTCCTGGATAGGAAGAAGCAATACTGTGAAGATGGTCATACTCCCAAAATTGCTGTATGAATTTAATGCAGCAGACTACCACCAACATACCTCACAGACATAGAGAAATCATTCCTAAAATTTATGTGGAACCAGAAAAGACCTAGATTAGTAAAGTCAATCCTGGGCAATAAAGACAAGGCAGGAGGCATTACAATTCCTGACTTGAAATTATACTACAAGGCTACTGTGATAAAATCAGCATAGTACTGGCAACAAAATAGACCTGAGGATCAATGGAATACATTAGAAGATACTGCAGCCCCTACAAAAATACTCAGCCACCTTATCTTTGACAAAGGGACCAAACATACTCACTGGAAGAAAGTTAGCCCCTTTAACATATAGTTCTGGAAAAACTGGCTCTCTACATGCCGAAAACTCAAACTTGACCCAGGTCTATATCCATGCACTAAACTAAAGTCAAAATGGATTAAAGATCTAAACATTAAAGCGGAGACACTAAATTTCCTGGAAGAGAAAGTGGGAGGAACTCTTGAAGACAGGGGTAGGAAAAGAGTTCATGGACAGAAATCAAATCGCATGGGAAACAGTTGAAAGAATTAACAACTGGGACTACTGGACTCTTTTAGAATATTTTGTTGAGTTAACACACTTATAATATTCAAATAATGGAGCTTAACAAAAAATAAGGGGGATACAGATGAATGTCTATTTTGTATCTGTGTATCCAAAATGGTTAGGATAGATATATAGTTACATTCTCTTAATGAATAGAGGGATTTGTTCTAATAGTGTTTGTAAATAGGATATCACGTCCGCATCTTGTGCAGCAATTAACCACTAGGAAGAATGTATGCAACGTGTGAATTATTGAAACTGTCCTGCCAATTTGATTTGAAACTGTCTCATTGCTATTTGTTTATAAATAAAATTATGGGAAAAAATATATTAACTGCAATGTGACCATGAACTGAAATATATAAACTAAAAATTTTGTCTCTCAAAAAAACTTACCTTAAGACCTTCATCAATAACAAAGTGTAACAATAGGCTGTATACAACAAATACATTTAGCTCAAAAGGAAATTCATAGATTAATATGGAGAGAAAACATTCTCTCAGGCTCTCACAGAGAGCAAATTAGTCAAGCAATGACCATGATTCATCCACATGGCTGACACTGACAAAGGATCTACAAAGTACGGTACAGGGTTTCAGGTTAAATCCTGACGGGATCTGACTGACCTTGGCAGATATAGAAGTTGAATTTCTTGTTATATAGGTCTTTATTTATCTTGGTCTTAACCATCCAGCAGAAAATTATAAAAATGAGGTATCAAAAGTAAAACCATATTAATATGCTGAGCTGTAAAAGGCTCAAGTCAACAACTTCTGACATTGCTAGTTTTGCAGACAACCCACTACTATCATAGACTACTGGATGATATTGGATTATTTTGCACAATTCATGCACCTACAATATTTAAATGGCAATGAAATACCCATCTCTGACAAAACTAAACCAAAAAGGATATAAATGGAGTACCACTTTGTATCTGTGTATACAAAATGGTTACAATAGATAAATAGCTATTTTCTCTTAATTCAATGAGAAGAAAGATTTGTACTAATAGTGTTTGGACAGGATATCATGTTTGCATCTTGTACTGTGAATAATCACTACAAAGACAACAATAAGCAATGCATTAATTATTGAAACTGTCCTAATCAGTTTTGAAGCTGTCTCATTGCTATTTGTTTCTCAATAAAATTAATAGTAAAGAAATGAAATTCAGCGATTAAAGGTCAAACAATGGAAAACAACACTCCATGTGGCAGGAATCCACAAAATTCAGTGGTAGCAATTCTGGTTGTTGATAATGTGAACTTCAAACAAAGAATAATCAAAATAAATAAAGAACATCACTGCACTCTTAAGGGAAAATTGCAAGAGGAAGAGATAACAATCATACTATATATGCACCCAATGTAGGAGCACCCAACAACATAAGACAAATTTTAACATGCATGAAATCAGCAATAACAGAATTGTAATGGGGGACTTTAATATTCCACTGTCACAAAAAGATAGATCAACTAGGTAAATAATCAGCAAAGGAATAGCAGAACTAAATCAAACCTGTGAAGAAATGGACTTAGTACAGTAGTTTTGCACAGTTTTCCACCAAAAAGCATCAAAATACACATTCTTCTCAACTGCACATGAGATAGTCTCCAAAATAGACCATATTCTAGGATATAGAGCATGCTTAGGTAAATGCAGAGGAATGAAAATTATCCTATGCATGTTATCTAACCTTAGCACAAAGAAACTGGAAATGATTGGCAAAAGAAATCGTTTAAAAATCCATAAACTCATGGAAACTAAATAATACCCTCCTAAAAACCAAGAGATACCATAAGAAATTAAAGAAGAAACTAAACAATATTTAAAATCAAGGGGCTGGGTAGGCAGCTCAGTAGAATAAGCACTTTCCTGGCAAGCACAGGGTACTGAGTTCTATCCCCAGTACCAGACAAAATTTTTAAAAATAAAAAATAAATAAAATAAAACAAAACAAAACAAAAATGCAGGTACAACTTACCAGAGCCTGTGGAAAACAATGAAAGCTGTCTTAAGGGAGAAATTTGTAGCAGTGAATATTCACAACAGAGAAACAGAATGCGCCCAAATAAAAAACCTTATGATGGACCTCAAACTTCTAGAAAAAAAGAAAGTCCAGCCCAAAACCCAAAGAATGAAGGAAATTATAAAGATCAGAGCAGAAATAAATGCCATGGAGACAAATGAAACAATATAAAGAATTAATGAAATTAAGAGTTGGTTTTTTGAAAGAATAAGTAAAATTGATAACACCCTATCCATACCCATAACAATACATTTGAAAGCAGAGGTAAAACAAATAGTTTTGAGTAACAACTGTGAGGAAGGAGACACACTAAGCCTCAGGGAAGGATGTACAAGACAGTTAAGCTGATCTGGTCCTTGTCTATTTTGTTACTAAGTTACTCATCTGCACCGATCAATCATAAGTGTTTTCCTAGTTTAACATTCCTTGCAAGAAGCACTTGGCCCTGCCTCCTGGACTCCTGAAATGCACTTAATTTGAAGGGAAAAAAAGATACTCAATAAATATTAGTTCTTATTTTTTAAAAAAACGCTACTGAAAAAAAATCAGCATCTCATTGGCAAAAAAGAAAAAAAGAATTAACAATCAATGAAATAGATTAGAAGATACAGACATAACTACAAACATACTCAGACACCTTATCTTTAACAAAGGGGCCAAGACACATTCACTGGAAGAAAAAAAAAAAAACCTCTTTAATAAGTGGTGCTGGAAAAACACATTTTCCACATGCTTAAAGCTAAAATTAGAGCCTTGTCTATCACCATGCACTAAACTACAACCAACATGGCCGAAAGAATTAAATATTAAATTTTAAACACTAAATCTTCTGAAAGAAAGAGGAGGTAGAAATCTTAAAGATATAGGAGTTGACAGAGAGTTCATGATCACAAACTGCACAGGAAATACTCCATAAAATCAACAACTGGGATCTCACCTTTTTTTAAAAGATTCTGAACATCAGAAGAAGTCACCAAAAAAGTAAAAAGAAAATGCATGAATTGTGAAAAAGTTGCAGCTGACTGTACCTCTAACAAAAGCCTTCATATAAAGAAAACATAAAGAATTTTATAAAAATCAAACCCAAAAAATTCAAAGACCCAATCCACAAATGGGCATTTGAAATGAATATACACTTCACAAATTAAAAGCTACAAATGGAAAATAAATATCAGAAAAAATATTGAAAGCTATTTGTCATTCAAGTGATGCAATTAAAATAACACTCAGATACCATATTACACCAGAAAGAATGCTTATCATCAAGAAGTCAACCAATATGAAGTTCTGGAGGGCTGTGCAGAAAAAGTAACGCTCATCCACTGTTCATAGGAGTGTACAGTGGTACAACTACTATAGAAATCAATCTTTTTTATGTTAAGAATATAACTTTATTTTTCTGTAGTCAGCTTTTTTTATTTTATTCCATTTATTTATTTTTTTTCAAAGTTTTATTGATAAACAAATAGCAATGATACAGTTTCAAATCGAATTGGTAGTACAGTTTCAACAAATAATACACTGCATATATACTTCTTAGTGGTTAATTGCTGTACAAGATGCGGACTTGTGATCCTATTTACAAACACCATTAGAACAAATCATCCTATTCATTAAGAGAATGCAACGATATATCTATCCCAAGCTCCTTGAATACACAGATACAAAATGGACATTCATCGGTATACCCGAATTTTTTTTAAATTCCATTGTTGAATATTATAGGTGTGTAAACTCAGCAAAATATTCTAAAAGAGTCCAGTAGCCCATAATAGCACTGGGTCTTCTATTTCACTGGCAATGTCAGAAATTATTGACCTGAGTCCCCCACAGCTCAAC
>NW_004525040.1:295608-299468 GCF_000260255.1 Octodon degus
GTCTGGCTGCTGTGCTCAGCTCCTTCCCGCTGCGGACCTGGGCTAGGATTGGGTCTGGGGGGTTCCCGGAACTCGGCAGAAATTCCTACTCGACGGGAGGGGTGGGGAGGGTAAGGTGTAGTGGTGGGGAGCGGCCCAAGGGGGTGGGAGAGGGTCCTGCCCACGCTGTGCCTGGGCTGGGACTGGTCCCATGGCGCAGGGTATCAGGAATCTCTCCACACACTCTCCGGACCTGGGCTAGGACTGGGTCTCTAGAAATCAATCTGATTTCTAAAAAAACTAGAATTGGAAGTCACATTCACCCCACGTATTCCCCTTCTATATATTTTTCCAAATGAGCCTAAAACATCATTCGACAGTGATACATATACACCCATGTTTATAGCAGCACAATTTCTCATTAATAAATCTTAGAAACAACTTAAATTCCACCCAACTGAGTAATGTATAGAGAAGATGTGGTATATTTTCACAAAGGAGTTTTACTTAGCCATAAAAAATGATAAATTTGAGACTTTATTGGTAAATGGATCAAGAAAAGACCATACCCTTAAGTAAAATAAATCATATCCACATGTGTAAACATCTCATATTCTCACTAGCTTAAAAATGTTAAAGGATAAATAAAACCATAAAGGTAGGAGAGAAACTACGAAAAGGGAAGGAATCTGTTCAAATAGAACAAATTACTGAAAGAACGAAGAATGAAAGATATGTCTATGTATGCCTGCAAGATGGCTTGGCTAACTGCTGTGCTTCTTTCTGCTGGTCTATGGAAAAGAGAAGTTGATGTCTAATTCCTTTTGTTTTCTTAATTTCTTACAACTTTTTTTTCAATGTCAATTGCTTACATCTAGTAATCTAAACAACTAATTTGAAGACAACACTATGCAATACAACATTTATAGACTCCATGATATTCAAGCTGTTTCAGGTTTCAAGCTATGGGTAAAAAAAAATGAATTTAAAGTGAATTTTAATGCCAATAAAAACCAGAATTCTGCCTACATAAAGGGGTGTTGCAGGTTGAGGTGATCACAGACACATGATCTGAACTGAAATTGAAGTCAAAGAAGAGCTTGAGTTCTCACTATGAAGAAGCTGAATATTTACCCCTCATTCATAACAATGAAAGTTAAAAAACAAAGAATTCCCATATACACTGAATTTAAAAACACAATATTAGGAAGGAAAGATCCACCACACCATGGGACTCACACTTCCAACTTCACTCTACACCTTGGTTCCTCTTGACACAGGGGCACAAACATGACTATCAAAAAACTGATGAGATTGGGAGAGGGCAATGCCTGTAGAGCAGGTGGGCCTGTCTGGGGAAGGCATCGCTTTCAGGGAGGAACTATGGATGGGACATTACCAACCTTGCTAAGAAAAGCCCAAAGCTAGTGTAAGAGGAAAACAATCAAAACTATGTGGGGCTTTGTCCTGACCATGGCATATTCACAGTGGGATAGGATAGGAGAAGAAATCCAGTGTGGCACATGCCACAATACCAAAGAGAGTTTAATCTGTTATTATTTTCAGAAACAGTTGCTTTTTTGAGTGTGCATCATGAAGTATTTACTGTAGGACAGAAGTGCTACACTGCAACAGTCACTTGGTTAGAGATAGTCATGGACACAGGCCAGGAAAGTGTAAGAGCTGGACATACATGCACTAGAGCCCCTGAGTTAGCTCATGCTCAGGCCAAGAAGGACTGAGGCCCACATTCTCTCGTGGGAGATGAGACTAGGTGGGTTTGACTTTTAGAGGTGAGTCTGGTTCTCAGACCTAAAGATGACTGCTGTGTTCATAAGTCTGCTTTTGCATTCACACCACTGCTTATAACTCAGGATACAGAGGTCTGATTGCATGTCTGTGTGCCAATATGAGGGGGAATGAGCCTTGCATTGGGGGGTGCCCTAGACTGAGGTTTATAGATAGAGGGATTTTTGAGCCAAGGAGTCACCTCCCAAGCCCATAGGCTGTAATGAGGGGAGGAGAGCTGTGTGACTTGCTGAATTCCAAAGCCTGCATGGCCTGGGAGTAAACCATTAATTTGGAAATACATAGGAATTTGTTATTCTTTCTTGTTTGGACTCAATTTTTTTCTCTGTTGAATTTTGAATGTGTTATTGTTCTTGTTTGGTTTGGAATGCAGTGTGTGTGTGTGTGTGTGTGCGTGTCTTTTTAGTGCTGTTTGTAGTTTTATCTCCCAATTTCTTTCTTTCACTTTATATTAATATTATCCTTATTGCATTAGAACTTTTTGTTTTCTCTTTCTCTCCAAATTAGAAATTTGTTCCTATATTAATAGTTCATTTCTCATTATCTTATTCTGTTTGTTTTTCTTTACACTGTTCCTTTTTTTTGTTGTTGCTTTATGTCTACTACTTTCCTTTTACTCTATCATTCAAGTTTTCATTTGTCTTTGCTACTTTTCTCTCTTGGCTGGGACAATCTGGACAACCCAAATTGAGGAAAAAGGGGCCGGGGAGATGGCTCAGTGGAATAAGCACTTCCCTGGCAAGCGCAAGGGTCTGAGTTCAATCCCCAGCTCCGAAAAAAAAAAATATAGAAAAAAAGTTTATTTAGCTCACAGTTTGTGGAGGTTTCAGTCCATTCTCAGCTGTCTCCAAGACACAGAGGCACATGGCAGCAGGCAGCTGTGCATGGTGACAATAAATACAAAAACCTCAAGAGCTAAAGGGGATGAGTAGCAGTAAAGGGAGAGGCAAATATCTCTGACTTCATTCTATTGTATTCAAGCTATCTACCCCAGGGAGGGTGGAGCACTCATACCCATAAACCCAGCAGTACTACTACCCATAATCTAGCATTGGACGTTGAATTAATCATGAATTCTAGAAGCCTGCTGCCCCATGACTGCATAAGGCTTTCTGGGAACAACAAGACATGAGCTGTAACATCATTTTCCACTACATCCATACTTATAAATATAACCATTAAGAATTATGAATATATGGGTACTTAAATATATTCTACAATTTTTTAAACCTTATATATTGTTGGTGGAATTAAAGTTATTTTATTGAAAATATATTTACTGTAGGTGAAAATGAGTTTTCTCTTAGGTATTATGGTATCACATTGATCTTTTTCCTATGTGTTAGAGTGGAACCTTGTTGAAGCTAGGGTAAGATAGAGAAGGAAAAGTGCACCAAAAAAAGGGAATTAAGGTATGCTGCGTACATGTACCAAAAACACACATGGATATGAACATTATGTACATCAAACATCTAATAATAAGAAATAATTGCAAAAAGAGGAAAAAGCAGAACAATCAAGGATTCTAGATAGAATGAAACAAAAATTCATTTTAAATGAAACACACTATACCCCAATCAGAATAGTATCCAAACCCTAACTTCCCCTCAGCATGTCATGCAATCTGAACAGTATTTTCCTGTTAGCAAGAATACAGAGGATTACAGATATTTTGGAGGACCTTGGGACAATTTCTTGCATACAAAATATACTTTTATTATAAGATTTCCTAACATGTTCCCTGGGACTTAGCTAAATAAAATCAAAACATACATATATAAAAATCCTTCACAGGAAAATTAAAACTGTCTTAATTCCTAATTGTCAAACTTGAAAGCAATTACAATATTTCTCAGTAGTTGAATGGACAAATAAAGATCTGTACATTCAGACAAAATGAATATTACACAGTGACAAAAAGACAGAACTTTCAATTCAAGACCATTTAAACATTAAGTCATATTACATGGAAGCTAATCTGAATAGACCATAAACTGTAGCAGTCTAGCTATAAAATATTATAGAAAAGTCAAAATATGTATGGATATACTGGGATGGAGAGATGGCTCAGT